>NW_025848537.1:0-1345 GCF_002878395.1 Capsicum annuum
TTCAAGGAAACATCATACGACTCATTCTTGACTTTCAATCTCAAATAACGATATATATTCTATAGTCAAATTTCTCATGGAAAGGTATAACTCATGACACTTGTCTTAAATCGCCTAGAAATCATCAATACATAATGACAATACAACTCATGGAATAAATTCTCAATTTAAGAAACATGATGGTGAATAATCATAATTATCAAACTTATTCAACTAAAATCTCATAAATCGTAAATAAAGAAATTTGGTTGTAAACCAACTTGGAAAATCATGTAAATCAGTAATAGAAAGTAAATCTTTAGGCACAAGAACGAAAGGAGTGTTCTTGTTCAAACCCCACATACCTTAGATTTTGAAGATATAGAAACTTACTTGAAACTTCTTTCTCCCACTTTTAGATTAAGACCATGATGCCTTTAACTTGAGGGACTTAGTTCTTGAACAACTTGAAGAAATTTATGGGAGATTTCTTGAATTTTGTGGAGATGATTTGATTTTTGGGTTTGGAAGAAACCCTAGGTTTCTAGAGAATTCTTGAAAGAAAATTGGAGATAAATGGAGAGAAAATGATCTTTTATTCTCTACATATATATATATATATAAGGTCACAAGGAGCGGAAATGACCAAGATGCCATTTTGAAAAATGCTGAAATTTGCTGATCGGGGCTTGTGACGGTCGATCTGACGGTCCATCAGATTAGCTGACGGTCCACCAGGTCATCCGCCACTCAAGTGTCAAAACTGGAATGTTCTGCCTCGGATTGCCGGTTGAAGTGATGGTCCGTCAGAGGGACTGACAGTTCACCATATTGTCTGTCACTCGGGGCTTAGGAATGGGACATTCTGCCTCGGTCTGACGGACATCTTGACGGTCCATTAACTTTATGACGGTCCACCACTTTGACCATCACACGACATCCCAAAAAGGGAGCTACTGTCTTGGCTTGAAGGAACACTTGAAGGTCTACCAGGTCGACCGTCAAACCTCGGCGATCCGATAGCATTCAGTAAAACGGCCATAACTCACTCATCCGATGTCGGATTTCGATGAAATTGGTATCGATATAAAGCTTATTCAATGATCTACATGACAAAAAGTGGAAATTATAGAAATACAACATGGTTTAAACATAAATCACTTTGGAAGTCATATATATCCATTCAAAAAGACAAATTTAGGCTTAAGGAATGATCAGGGTATTACAATATCTCCCCCTTGGAAACATTCGTCCTCGAATGTTGCTAGGTAGGCCAAGAATAAGAGAAAATGAGGACGCACAGCTGGAACTACTCACACAGAAGGGTTCACTTTACTCTAATACTCTTGAGTACTTTACCAAATAC
>NW_025848538.1:0-1045 GCF_002878395.1 Capsicum annuum
GGAAAACTTATGTTAGAAGTAAAGAAAAAAGAAGAGGAGAAAAAAAAAGAGAAATAAAAAGAGTTTTGCAGTTTTTTAGAGTTTTTTGTGTTAGAAGTAATGACATGATATGCATGCAGAATTTTCAGCCTGATCTTAAAATCCAAACTAATCAAGATATAATGAAGCAAGAGGGGGAATATGATCAAGAAGAGGCACTAGAGGAAATAAGCAAAAAGTTAAAACAGTTTGAAGACAAGCTGAATCCTAATTTGAATGAGACTGAGCCAATCAATCTAGGGAATCAAGAAGATGTTAAGGAAACTAAAATCAGTGTACATGTTTTGCCGCAGCTAAAAGATGGAATGATTCAAGCATTAATTGATTATAAGGATGTTTTTGCATGGTCTTATGATGATATGCCTGGTTTAAGCACTGAATTAGTGGCTCATAAATTGCCAACTGATCCCACATTTCCCCCTGTGAAACAGAAGTTGAGGAAGTTTAAAACTGATGTAAGCATTAAAATCAAAGAGGAAATCATGAAACAACTTGAAGCTAAAGTCATTCGAGTAGCTCGTTATCCTACGTGGTTATCCAATGTTGTTCCTATCCCAAAGAAAGATAGGAAAATTCGAGTATGTGTTGATTACCGTGATTTGAACAGAGCAAGTCCGAAGGATGATTTTCCGCTGCCCAACATCCATATTTTGCTGGACAACTACGCTAAACATGAGGTTGCCTCTTTTGTGGATTGCTATGTCGGATACCACCAGATCATTATGGATGATGAAGATGTGAAGAAAATGTTTCTTTTCACACCATAGGGGACCTATTGTTATCAACTGATGTCATTCGGTTTGAAGAATGCTGGAGCAACATACATAAGAGCCATGACCACTATGTTTCATGATATGATACATAAGGAGATTGAGGTCTATGTAGATGATGTGATTATTAAATCAAAGAGTCAGGCTAACCATGTTAAAGATTTAAGAAAGTTCTTTGAAAGGCTTTGTAGGTATAATCTCAAACTCAACCCGACAAAATATGTATTTGGAGTTCC
>NW_025848539.1:0-2200 GCF_002878395.1 Capsicum annuum
TGTGTGTTTCCTTATGTCTATGGTGAATGGTGAAGTGATTTGAAAGTAGAATTGTGAAAGTTATTCTTTCAAAAGATTTAAATGATATTTACATTGTGAGAATTGATATTCTTGATGAACTAAAAGTGATTGACAAATTATATGATGACTCACATGTGTTATTGTACTTATTTCATCCTCTCATGATTATGATGATTTTCTTCGGGCTACGTGAGTCTTTCATATATCCTGCATATTTCTTATAAATATTTATGATGATGATGTTTATACAACTGCATACACCCTCATATACTCTATTCTTTTCCATGGTATTGACCCACATCTTCGGATGTGGGCTGTATTTTATCGGAATGTAGGTTCAGGTGCTCAATTCCAGGTTCAACAGTGATTCTTCGGGCACACTGTTCTACATCTTCTGTTGTGGTAAGTCCTCATGTTCCGAGGACGTGATGTCTGATGTTGGTTTCACGGAATTGTTTACATTTGATAACTGAGTATGATCCAGTTGGGGCATGTCTCAATGGTTCGTTGGTTTTATTGATTTTCTTCGAGGCTTGTCAGACTAGTATAGATGTTGGGAGTTGACTAATAAGTCGTATTTTGTTATCTTTTTAAAATTCTTTTATTCTTGGATGATGATTACACTGTTGATATTTGAGGGTTATTTATGGAAACCCCGTTGATTTGTGTTAAAATGAATGAAAATGGCTCAAAGGGTTAGCTTGGGGCTACTTGTAGCCTCAAGCATAGTATGACGCTCCGGGACCTATTTTTCGGGGTGTTACAAACTTGGTATCAGAGCTTAAGGTTTTAAGGTGTCCTAGGGAGTCTGACAAGCCACGTTAAGTAGAGTCTTAATCATCGGTATGTAGCGGGCCACATCTATGAGCAAGTGGCTACAAGACATTTTAGGAAAACGTATGATTCTTTCTTTTAGAAGTCTATCATGCTTAAAGTGTCTCTCTGCTATTGATTCGTGCTCTCCTCTTTTAGAAATATGCCTCCACGTCAAGCGAGAAGAAATAATGATGGTCAGCAACCTCAACCCGCTGACCCATTGAATAAAAATGTGTCTCATGCTAAATTTTAGGCAGCCTTTCAGGCGCTGGCCCAAGCTGTTACTGCAAATGTTCAGGCCAACCCAGCCCTGGCTCCACAGCAGTAGGGAGGTGATTCAGCTGCTGCCAGGATCCATGACTTTATGTGGATGAATCCACTGGAATTCTATGGGTCCAAGTCTGATGAGGATCCACGGTTGTTTTTAGAGGAGGTGCAGAAGATTACTCAGGTGATGCATGTATCTGAGGAATACAGTGTGTAGATGGCTGCATATAGGTTGAAAGACCTTGCTTATGACTGGGTTGTTGCTTGGAGGAAAGGTAGAGGTGAGGGAGCTGTCCCTACAACTTGGCAAGAGTTCCAGGATGCATTCCTGGATAAGTTTTTCCCTTTGGAGATGAGGGAGGCGAAGGTGGAAGAGTTTATGAACCTACGATAGATCTCTATGAATGTTAGGGAGTACTTTCTAAAGTTTAATCAGTTGGCCAAGTATGCTCCTGACTTAGTGGCTAATAATCGGGCTAGTATGAGTAAGTTTATGACTGGAGTGTCTAGTTATGTGGTTAAGGAGTGTAGGTATGCTATGCTGAATAGTGAGATGAATCTTTCTAGGATGATGACTCATGCCCAACAGATTGAGGCAGACAAGATTAAGGAGAGAGATAGAATGAGAGGAAATAAGAGAGCTAGGTCTGAGCAACACGGACAGGGTTAGACTAAATCACAGGGAGGGTGCCGCCCTCAGTATCAGGATCGTTCATCTATGCCAGCACTGTTATATGATAGCGTTCCCGTGCCTAGAGATAGGTAGGAGCAAGGTACTAAGTCCCAGTACAGTGCTGGCAGTGAGCCAAATCGTCCCCTGTGTCCTAAGTGTGGTAGGGCTCATTCGGGTGAGTGTTGGGGTGAGAAGAGGGGTTGTTTCTGGTGTGGTGACATGGGTCACAGAGTTAGAAATTGTCCACGGAATGGATAAGGGCTTCGTGACTATCGCCCTCAGACCCAAAATCAGACTGTTAGTGCTCTAGTTCTAGTGACTTGCCCAGCCCCAGCACAGGGCGCCTCTTCTAGCAATACTGGAGGGCAGCGCCAGAATAGATTCTATGCTTTACCGTCCCACCAGGAACAGGAGGACTCTCCC
>NW_025848540.1:0-2526 GCF_002878395.1 Capsicum annuum
AACAAAGTGGTCCCTTTAGTTAAGGTTCTTTGGTGAAATCAGTCCGTGGAGGGAGCTACTTGGGAAGCAGAAGGAGACATGCATACCAAGTATCCTCACCTCTTCTCCGCCAACTCAGACCAAGCTCAAGGTAACAGTTCTCCTTAAGCTTACTCAGTTTCATGTTATGTGTTCATCAAAAACTTGGTATTCAGTTTCATGTTCATGTTCCCATCATAAACTTGGTATCAAGTACCATTGCATATCTAATCATTCACTCATGTATCAGTTTAGTCATGTATTTATGCAACAGACATAAATTCTCATTGTGAGAAACTTAGTTCTTCAGAACACTCAGTTATGCATTCATGAATCAGTTATACATGCATCAGATATGCATGTTCAGTATGTTATATTCAACCTGTCAGTCAAGTCAGTCATGAGATCATGTTCTAGCTATTCATGTTCAATCTAGTGTTTTCCCTCTTAGTTAGTCTCATTCGAGGATGAATCTTCTCAAGGGAGAGATATTGTAATACGCCTACCTTTTTCTTAGCTGGAAATCATCTCAAGGATGTTAAAACTTGCTTTGAAATATGAAACCACTTTTTTACACATGGTATTTTTATGATTTTCACTTTCTATCATGTGGAAAATTGAATAAGCTTTCCATTGATACCAATTTTATCAAAATCCGGTATCGGGGGAAGAAGTTATGGACGTTTTACTCAAAGTTGTCAGAATCGCCCAGGTGCGTCGCCCAGGTTGACGGACCGTCACTTAGACCTTCGCAGCTAAGGCAGTGGGTCAACCTTTTGGATAAGGTGTGATGGACAGGTCGATGAACCGTCGATTCAGTGATGGACCATTGCACGAATCGTCGATCCAGCGATGGACCGTTGCACGAGCCGTCGCTACCTAGGTTGTCAGACCCTATTCTAGTTCACCTATGATCGTCGAAATAATAGACCATCAACCCAGTGATGGACCATCGCACGAGCCATCACAGGTTTCGTTCAGTGAATTTTCAAGTTGTTTGAAAGGGGATTTTTGTTCTTTTGCTACCCATTTATATACCTAGTGAAATCCGGCCAGAATTCTCATTCTCATTATAATTTCACAATAAATATTAAGGTTTCTCTCTAACCTTAATCTCCAAGAACCAATCTAATCTTCTTCAAGAACTAAGGGATTTCCAATTCTTCAAGTTCAAGAACATCAAGAACCTTAACCCAGGTATGTATAGTGTTCATTCATGGACTCCTTTCATTCATGAAGCCCAAGAATTCCTTTTCTAAATTCAAGTTATGGATTTTCTTATGAATTTCATAATTTGGCTTCTCTTGTCCATGTTGATAATGAGTAATTGAATTGTATTCCATGAATGAGTGCTAAATTTCATATGGGTTGATTTGTATAGGTATAGATTCATGAAATCCTATAACTAAACCCCTGAATGATTAAATTAGAATTGAATCTTGACAGTTAATTATTGTATGATGTTGTTTACACATTCTATGCCTACCATGTGTTTGATTAAATGCCTAGATGAAGGAAAAGTGTCTAATTAGCATGATATCATGAAATCTCCATGTATGTACAAGCTTATTCCTATCACATGTTTGGTGAAATGCTTCAGTAAATGTATTATGATGATTATTGTGTTTCAAGCAAGTCATGCTTTATCAGTTTCCTTCTATAGAGTCCTGGGGGTACTTATACCCAAAATATTAGCTATGTGCCTAGAGCCATGTCATGCTTTCATGATACTCTCAGTCAAGCTATAAATCCTTAAAATTCAGACAGTCTTATGACTCAGGAAAATCTCCATGATCTCATGAACTCAGTCAGTTGTCAGCTAGCAATAGTATTCCGTCAGTCAACGGAATTTAGTAATTCAGCTCATGTTCAGTTCAGTAAATCATGTTCAGTTTTCATTTAGACGGGAGTAGAAATTAGCACCAAGTGAACCCAAGGATGGGTACACACACTATCAGATAAGGGTGTGATCCTTAGAAGTCATCCTTGCATTTCAAAACTATGTAGCCAGCATAGATTGAGACATCAACACTGTTGGTAAGGGTTGATGAGATGGATAAATACTGTCAGATAAGGGCCCCACCATTCTCCTACAGAGGATACTATTAGATGAGGGTCACCCACAGCTTGTCCTTACCAGTGGCGCAGTATTTACACCCTTCCAATTGGGGTTACAGATTGGATCCCAACTCAACCATAATGGCGTATCAGGGGCATGTCGGTTAGATAACTACTTCCCTCAGCTTCATGTTACAGAATCAGGACTATCAAATACAGTCAATCAGTCTCAGTAATAGAACTCAATAGTTTTTCAAAATTTAGAAATGTCAGATACAGTCAACTCAGATACAGTTCGAAACCCAGATAGTTACATCAGATTTAGGACTGTCAGATACAGTCACTCATGTTATTAGTCGTATCAGTTATTAACATATCAGGTTATCATTATTCAGACTCAGTAATCATGTTGTCAGTTACAGTTATGTATTTATGCATACATTCTCATGT
>NW_025848541.1:0-3314 GCF_002878395.1 Capsicum annuum
CATATCCACCTTTCACAATTTAATACAACCAAACCATGCAAAATAGTCCATAACCCTATTTCCATCACCTTTTAATAACAACCAATACATATAATCCTCTATCACACATATACATATGGAAAAGAACAAAGAAAAATAATATTCATACCTTAGAATTCACCTCTTGATTATGAAATCCTATTTGCACAAATAATAGGTGCCGTTCGAAGCTCTCGAGATGACAAACGCAGTTATCAGATCACTTTGGAATTTCTACGGTTGAATCAAAAGTAATTTAAAGGTCAAATTTGTCTAGGGTTTGTTTTTCCTTAATGATTGATGATGAAAATGAGTTTTGAACTCATAAACATGTATATATACATATATTCCCGTCCATAATATAATAGGAAATGACCAAAATGCCTTTAAAATTTAAATAATGTCAAATCTATCCTTTGGTGAATTGTTTTGATAAGCTAAAGTAGATCGACCATAACTCTTTGCTCCGATATCGGATTTGGATAAAATTGGTATCGTTGGAAGGATAATTCAATGGGATTTCATTTCATATAAAGTAGGCACCCAGTTCGTCTTGTACAAGGAGTTATGGTCGTTTGAAGTTGATCCTAAAAATCTATTTTGATAGGCTGAAGTAAAACGAGTATAACTCCTTACTCAAATGTTGGATTTGGATGAAACTAATTGCATTGGAAAGAAGACTCAAAGATCTTTCTTTTCATAGGTCGAAGCTCTCCTAGTTCATTATATCAAGAGAGTTATGATTGTTCGAATTTGACCCAAAAATTTGGCTGGCCTCAGTAGTTTGTGTGCAGGAAATTTTCCTGCACATTTACTATTCCCAAATATCCCGGCCACCATTTTATAGTTCGAACGTGCTCGATTATATCCGAAACCTATCTATTTTTGGAAATCTTTATATCGTTGGAAAGCTTATTCCATAACCTTCGCATGGAACCATCGACGGGAAAATTCCGGTATAAATAAAATAAAAAAATTAATTCCATATAAATAAGACCAATACACGTACTTGAATATGCCAATACACGTACTTGAATACGGGGTGTTACATCCTTCCCCCCTTTAGGACATTCGTCCTTGAATGTTAGCATAGTTATTCAATCGAAACAAGTTCAAGTCCATCATTAATATTCACATCATCACATAAATACTATGCATATATAAAAAAAACTTACTTGTTAATATTCTAACTCCATTTCTTGAACGTCCTTTTCATCTTTGAACAAATGAGGGTACTTATATTTCATTGCTTCCTCAGCTTGTCATGTAATCTCTTCCCTTTGACAATTTCTCCAACGTACTTTCACAGATGCTATCTCTTTATTTCTCATCTTCTTAACTTGGCAATCTAGAATAGCAATAGGCACTTCCTCATAGGTAAGATCTTCTGCAACTTGCACATCCTCAGTATAAGTGATATGTGATGGATCTTCGATGCACTTTCAAAGCATTGACACATGAAATACCGGATGTACTGATGAGAGATCTTAGGGTAGCTCTAATTCATATGCAACTTGTCCAAACCTTTGAGTGATCTTATAAGGGCCTATATAACATGGACTCAACTTCCCTTTCTTGCCAAATCTCATTACCTCTTTCATTGGTGATACCTTCAAAAATACCCAATCACCTATAGAAAACTCTAGCCCTCTCCTCTACTATCCGCACATGACTTGTGTTGACTTTGGGCTGTTTTCAGTCATTGCTGAATTACTTTAACCTTCTCTATGGCTTGATAAACAAGATCCAGTCCGAACAAAAGAGTTTCACCCACTTCGAACCATCCTATTGGTGATCTATACTTCCTTCCATATAAAGCTTCATATGGTGCCATTTTGATACTTGAATGATAGCTATTATTGTAGGCAAACTCAATAAGAGGTAAATGATCATCCCAGTTGCCCTTAAAATCTATTACACAAGCTCGTAGCATATCTTCAAGTATTTGGATGGTACATTCTTCTTGTCCATCTGTTTGAGGGTGAAAAGTTGTACTCAACTTCACTTGTGTTCCCAAACACCTCTGAAAACACTTCCAAAAGTTTGTGGTAAATTGGGTTCCCCGATCTGATATAATAGAAATTGGCACTCCATGTAATCGGACTATCTCTTTAATGTACAGCTTCGCATGCTCTTAAACTGTGTAAGTGGTCCTAACTAGTAGGAAATGTGCGGATTTGGTAAGCCTATCAACAATCACCCATATAGAATCAAACTTTCGGGATGTACGAGGCAAACCAATAATGAAATCCATGTTGATCATGTCCCACTTCCAGCTTGGAAGATCAATGCATTGCATATAACCTCCGGGTTTTTGGTGCTCAACTTTAACGCTTTGACAATTTGGACTACAAATTCTGCAATGCTCTTCTTCATGTCATTCCACCAATATATATCTTTCAAATCTTGATACATTTTGGTTGATCTTGGATGAATGGAATACCTTGAACAATGTGCCTCTGTCATAATCTTCTTTCTTAGCCAGTCTACATCCGGCATACACAATCGGTTTTGGCACTGAAGTACTCTTTCTCGCGTAAGCTCAAATGCCTTGGTCTCACCACTCTGAACATTCTCCTTAAGCTATAATAAAATAAGATCTGCATATTGCTTCTCTTTCACTTCAGCTACTAATGAAGATTCCGCAGCATTATGTACGATAAGCTCTTTATTCGGAGTTTCAAGAAGGCGAACTCCCAAACTAGCTAACAGGTGAAGATTATCATCCCTTGCCTTTCTATAGGAACCATCATAGCCTTACGACTTAACGCATCAGCTACCACATTTGCTTTCCCTGGATGGTACAAGATATCAACATCGTAGTCCTTTAATAGTTCAAGCCATCTCTGCTGCCTTAAATTAGATCCTTCTGGTTAAAAATATATTGCAAGCTCTTATGGTCAGTATATATATCAACATGAACCCCATATAAGTAGTGGCGTCATATATTTAAAGCAAAAATAACTGCTGTCAGCTCAAGATCGTGTGTAGGATAATTTTTCTCATGTGGCCGCAATTGTCTAGAAGTATATGCTATTACCTTACCATGCTGCATCAATACACATCCTAAACCAATTCTGGAAGCATCACAATACACTGTATACCCTTCGGTGCCTTCTGAAAGTACCAACATGAGGGTAGATATAAACTTGTTCTTTAAATCTTGAAAACCCTTCTCACAGGCATCATTCCATTGGAATTTGGATGCTTTATGGGTTAGCTTGGTTAAGGGTGCTGAAATGGAAGAAAAGCCTTCAACAAACCTTCTATAATAACCGACCAACCCAAGAAAACTA
>NW_025848542.1:0-3392 GCF_002878395.1 Capsicum annuum
TCAAGATTTGAAAGATATGTATTGGTGGAATGACATGAAGAAGAGCATTGCAGAATTTGTAGCTGAATGTCCAAATTGTCAAAGAGTTAAAGTTGAGCACCAAAAACCTGGAGGTTATATGCAATGCATTGATTTTCCAAGTTGGAAGTGAGACATGATCAACATGGATTTCGTTATTGGTTTGCCTCGTACATCCCCGAAGTTTGATTCTATATGGGTGATTGTTGATAGGCTTACCGAATCCGCACATTTCCTATCAGTTAGGACCACTTACACAGTTGAAGAGTATACGAAGCTGTACATTAAAGAGATAGTCCAATTACATGGAGTGTCAATCTCTATTATATCAGATCGGGGAACCCAATTACCTCAAACTTTTGGAAGTCTTTTCAGAGGTGTTTGGGAACACAAATGAGGTTGAGTACAGCTTTTCACCCTCAAATAGATGGACAAACAGAACATACCATCCAAATACTTGAAGATATGCTACGAGCTTGTGTAATAGATTTTAAGGGCAATTGGGATGATCATTTACCTCTTATTGAGTTTGCCTACAATAATAGCTATCATTCAAGTATCAAAATGGCACCATATGAAGCTTTATATGGAAGGAAGTGTAGATCACCAATAGGATGGTTCAAAGTGGGTGAAACTCCTTTGTTCGGACCAAATCTTGTTTATCAAGCCATAGAGAAGGTTAAAGTAATTCAGCAACGACTGAAAATAGCCCAAAGTCGACACAAGTCATATGCGGATAGTAAAAGAAGAGGGCTAGAGTTTTCTATAGGTGATTGGGTATTTTTGATGGTACCACCACTATAAGGGGTAATGAGATTTGGCAAGAAAGGGAAGTTAAGTCTACATTATGTAGGCCCGTATAATATCACTCGAAGGTTTGGACAAGTTGCATATGAATTAGAGCTACCCCAAGAGCTCTTATCAGTACATCCGGTATTTCATGTGTCAATGCTTCAAAAGTGCATCGGAGATCCATCACATATCACTTCTACTGAGGATGTACAAGTTGCGGAAGATCTTACCTATGAGGAAGTGCCTATTTCTATTCAAGATCGCCAAGTTAAGAAGATGAGAAATAAAGAGATAGCATCGGTGAAAGTACATTGGAGAAATCGTCAAAGGGAAGAGATTACATGGGAAGCTGAGGAAACAATGAAATCTAAGTACCCTCATTTGTTCAAAGATGAAGATGAAGTTCAAGAAACGGAGTTAGAACATTAACAAGTAAGTTTTTTCTTATATATGCATAGTATTTATGTGATGATGTGAAAGTTAATGATGGACTTGAACTTGTTTCGGTTAAATAACTACGCTAACATTCGAGGACGAATGTCCTAAAGGGGGGAAGGATGTAACACCCCATATTCAAGTACGCGTATTGGCGTATTCAAGTACGTGTATTGGTCTTATTTATATGGAATTAATTTTTTTATTTTACTTATACCGAAATTTGCCCGTCGATGGTTCCATGCGAAGGTTATTGAATAAGCTTTCCAACGATATAAAGATTTCTAAAAATGGATTGGTTTCGGATATAATAGAGCACGTTCGAAACTATAAAATGGTGGCCGGGATATATTTGGGAATAGTAAATGTGCAGGAAAATTTCCTGCACACAAACTACTGAGGCCAGCCAAATTTTTAGGTCAACTTCGAATGATCATAACTCCCTTAATATAATGAACTGGGAGAGCTGCGACCTATGAAAAGAAATATCTTTGAATCTTATTTTCAATTCGATTGGTTTTATCCAAATCCAATGTCTGAGTAAGGAGTTATACTCATTTTACTTCATCCTATCAAAACAGATTTTTAGGGTCAACTTCAAACGATCATAACTCTTTGTACAGGATGAACTGGGTGGCCTAATTTATATGAAAAGAAAGCCCTTTGAATTATCCTTCCAAATATACCAATTTCACCTAAATTCAATATCGGAGAAAAGAGTTATGGTCGATCTACTTTAGCTTATCAAAACAGTCCACCAAAGGACAGATTTGACATTATTTAAATTTTAAAGGCATTTTGGTCATTTCCTATTATATTATGGATGGGAATATGTGTATATATACATGTATATGAGTTCAAAAACTCATTTTCATCATCAATCATTGAGAAAGAACAAACCCTAGTCAAATTTGACCGTTAAATTACTTTTAATTCAACCATAGAAATTCCAAAGTAATCCGATAACTACGTTTGTCATCTCGAGAGCTTTGAACGACACCTATTATTTGTGCAAACAGGATTGCATAATCAAGATGTGAATTCTAAGGTACGAATATTATTTGCCTTGTTCTTTTCCATATGTATATGTGTGATAGAGGATTATATGTATTGGTTGTTATTGAAAGGTGATTAAAATAGGGTTATGGACTATTTTGCATGGTTTGATTGTATTGAATTGTGGAAGGTGAATATGGTAATTAAGTTATGGAAGGTGGATATGGTGATATACTATAGAATTGATGATTATTTATGTCTGTGGCTCAATTTGGTTTAATGGATTGGTTGGAAGGATAAATGAATCTAAACTTGATATTGGAGGATGTTGTATGAATATGCATGGCATATGAATGTAATTGGAGTATAAGAGGGTTAAAGTGACATCCTTTATGGTGTAATTAAGGCTTACTACTTAACCACTAGTTTGGTGAATTCAAATAATTGAATTGTGACGTTTGGTCGCTAATACTAGATTGCAATATATGTTCATTGTAGATATGCAATCTGAAAAGATGGGAAGTCCATTTGGGACTAGTATTGAAGGTTGACAGTCAGGTATGTAAAGCATACTCTATACCATATCTTTGGCATGAAAGTGAACAATTGTTCTATTAAGAAAGTTTCCAAAGTTATTCAGTAACATGTGATCCATAATGGTTTTGTATGATGTCTTACGTTACCAATGAACTTGTTTCCACCCTACAAGATGTCAAGACATTCTAATACTTACTTGTTTTCCAAATCTTACATGTTTATTGCACTAATGAATGTCAGAAGGTATCCGGTTACTCAAACAAGATCCATGTGCTATTAATGACTCCAAAACATTTTATTGATATACCAATAAGTTCCTACTTCATTGTTATGGCATTGATGACTCCAAAACACTTCATTGATGTGCCAATGAGTTCTTACTTCATTTTTATTACATTGATGGTCTATTAATATGTCTCTTATTGATGTATCATTGTTTCAAAGTATCAAAAATATGGTGGCGATCGAAATAACAATCTCAGAGATTAATTGATTTAAGTGATGGAAGTTCTCTGTTATCGGGTGTATCCCAGGGGCATAAGCCTATCATGGGTCGATCCCTATTTATGTGTTTATGGGTGGTATCCCAGGGGCATAAGCCTATCATGGGTCGA
>NW_025848543.1:0-235 GCF_002878395.1 Capsicum annuum
GTCCTTTGATGTACTGTTTTGATAGTCTTAAGTAGATCAACCATAACATTTTACTCCGATATCAAAATTGGATGAAACTAATTTCATTAGAAAGAGGACTCTCATATCTTTCTGTTGATATATAGTATGTCACCCAGATCATTGTGTATGAGGAGTTATGATCGTTTGAAGTTGACCCAAAAATTCACTTTTGATAGGCTGAAGTAGATCGACCATAACTTTTTGCTTCGATAGA
>NW_025848543.1:335-1106 GCF_002878395.1 Capsicum annuum
TCACCCAGATTATTGTGTATGAGGAGTTATGATCGTTTGAAGTTGACCCAAAAATTCACTTTTGATAGGCTGAAGTAGATCGACCATAACTTTTTGCTTCGATAGAAAAATTGGATGAAACTAATTTCATTGGAAAGAGGACTCGCAGAGCTTTCCGTTGATATATAGTAGATCACCCATATCATTATGTACAAGGAATTATGATCGTTTAAAGTTGGAACAAAAATACGCCAGGCCTCAGTACTTTTTCCTGCACGTTTTACCGTTCACTACTATTCACGATTCGATCGGAATATTCATAACTCGTCGCTTGACTGTCCTTTTTAGATGATCCACATATCCTTGGAAATCTTATTCGATACTCTACACAATGGTGGGTCATAATCTAATACATTCCATACGAAAAATTTATAATTCATTCTAGAAGATAGAACCCAACACGTTTACGCACAAAATTTCAACGAAAAATTTCCCGGGGTATTACATCATCCCCTCCTTGGAAATATTCGTCCTCGAATGTCGATGAGTAAGTCAGGAATACTATGAAAATGAGGATATCGAGCGAAACTACCTTGCTCAAAACATATATTTCACACTAGATTTCCGATATTTAAGAAAACACATAAGCTAAGATAAGTATAGTAATAAGGATCGAATTAAAAGAGAATGATACCTTCGACACGTTCCAGATTCTTAGAGAAAAGATGAGGGCATTTGGTATGCATTTTGATGATAGGCGAAATTACGCGCCTATATCAATATATTTTGCCC
>NW_025848544.1:0-1187 GCF_002878395.1 Capsicum annuum
TTTTGGTGACATGTTAGTGAAAGTACAGGTATTTGAACGGGTTCTCCCGGGCCTTCTCGGTTTCGGGTGCCAGTCCGGCCAGATGGGATTTTGGGGCGTGACATGTCGATTCAATTTTGGGTACTACTTATATTATGACTCAATTTCGGGTATTTTTTATATTATGACCTATTCAATTTCGGGTATTTACTATTACATGATGAAAAGATAAATTCATGTGAAATGTCTAAGGAATGACTGGTAAATGAATGGTGCTTAGTGGACAATTGCTGGCTAATTAATAACTTGTGAATTATGGAAAAATATTAGCAAATTTCCAGACAATGGCATAATGTCGAATGATAGAAATTAGTGAATGATGGTTAAATCTGAAATTCAAGAGGGGGTTCATTGGAAATTACATGAGTTAACTATCGCCTCCTCACAGTCGACTTGCCAACAGAACTGTATACTTCCAGTCCCCTTGGGTTTTAATATTTCCTTTGATATTTCAGTGTTGGTCGAGTACAGTGATGAGAAACAAGTTTCAAAAACTTGTTTTGTTCTTCAAATATTTAAGACACATCTTCAATTTGTATTACAAAGTTGACTCGATCCTATTCTTTATATAACAATTGTAAGCTAAAGATTACATAGCTTTGTGAGACGAAGATTGAAACACTTTGAGGTTTCTCCTTTAAGTTGTGTGCGTGCTTCAGCCTATTGTTTCTTCTTTTATAGTTTCTAGCTTCCTCTATCGTTTCTTCTTGAAAGGAAATACAAGAGATTTCTTCTCAATAAAGGATTTGAATTGATTCATTTATTAAGGTATGGCACCATAAAGTATGACCATATTAGATACGTCCATACGTAGTGCAACTTCCAGAAGCATACATATCAGATATATCCATGAAAAGATTGTGATCTTCCTTCCTTTTATACTAAGTCTTGATTTATTTTATTTGGCATGATTTTAGGACTATGATCCTTCTTTATTTTATTCAAATGCTTTATTTATACTTCCATACTCTTTATATGTCGTCGTCGCGGATCTTCATGATTGGATGCCTTTCTATTTTTAGAGTCGGCTCTCTTGGTTACTTCTGTGTTGAATTAGCCTTCTTTGATCCTTCATATCTTTGTGTGAGATATCCTTCCATCATTAGTGATCTTTCAATATCCTACAAAATTCCACTAATTAGTTTGTC
>NW_025848544.1:1287-1913 GCF_002878395.1 Capsicum annuum
TCAACCTACTTCCCCTATCTAGTGCATATTTATGTTGTTCGAAGTTTTTTGAATATTAGTCGACTTTCACTTATCGGCGATCAACTTGCTCCGTTTGACTGGTAGGCATTTCCTGATATCTTGATGTTCCAGTCTAGCTCCCTCTTTTTGTTTAATCAAAAAGAATAGCAAACAAAAATAGTAGAAAAATAGTAGAGATATAATCCATTAACTAACAAACACTAGCTAGAGCAAAAAGTATGGTAGATAGTGTGTTAGAAATCATCGTACAACCCATCAAAACGAGGTACAGGACCCTTTTTTGAATAAAAACTGCAATACCCCATAATAATCTTTGCTTGATTCATCTCATCGTTGCATGCTTAAGGGGTCCAAGGCTTAAAAATTTCACTAAGTGTTGAAGACTTAGTAATTTTCAAGACCCTTAAACTTTTCAAATTTTTACATTGCCTTCCCATCATCAAAATGTTGGGTTTTAAGATGATTCATATTTAAGGAGGTTAAATGTATGTCTCAGTGGAGTTTTGGATTTTTTAGATGAGGTTTGTGGCATGCTTGGATCAACTTTCAAATGAGTGATATCATCAAGTCCATCAAAATCATCATCATCTACCATCTGTAAATTG
>NW_025848545.1:0-1168 GCF_002878395.1 Capsicum annuum
CGAGCAATGCCATCGCCTACTTGAAGTACGGTACCGGTATTTACAATATTTACTTCTCTATTATATTTTTCAATACGTTCACAGATAATATTACTAATTTTGTTAACTCGAATGGTTACCATGATTCTTTCTTTATTCTTTTTTGAAAGAAAAAAATAATACCTACAGAAGAAAGACTAATCAGTTATTTGTTTAATTGTTCCCAACATGCCAATATTGGCACTAATGGTACGTAAATGTAACTCGTTGTTCAAACAACTATCCAGAGTTCCTAGAGCTCCTCGTAAGGCTTGTTGGAAAACCCGTTGTCGAACTTGATTAATCGCCCTTTGCTGTTCAAACTGAATCATTTCATTTTTGTAATTTTCTAATTGTTCCAAAGTCTTATAAGTTGAATTAATCAAAGATAATTTTTCTCATTCTATCTCGGAGTATCCATTCACTCAAAACTGCTTGGCTTCGGTTTCTACTTTCCGTAAGCGAGAATGAGCTTTTTCGAGTTGTTCAATAGCCCCTCCACACAGTTCTTCTGAATTTCGAATAGTATTCAAGATCCTCTGTTTTCGATTATCTAATAAATCACTTAATGAAAGTAGATTATTTTTCCATTCCTTTCCAAAATTCCATAATCCCTTCCCGAACCAAACATGAATCTTTCGATTCATTTGGCTCTCACGCTCAATTACTTAAGTTAAATTCTCATATCTTTTTTTATGAATGTAATGAGCCTATCTTCTCTTCTTTGTTCATATTCCAAAAAGATATCGAAACTAATGTAAGACTAAAATATTCGGAGGACTCTTCTGACAAAATAAAAAATATGTAATTGTCAGCAAAGTTGTTTCTTTTTTTTTTTCAAATCCAAAAAACCCTTCTTACTTAGAATAGGTCGTCGATTCAACATTAGATAAAGGGGGTAAAATCTCCGTTTTTACAATTTACAATAAGCGGTTAAAATAATTTTCTCAATATGAGTATCCTATATCGATAAAATATTCATTTTGAAACCACCTCTATTTAACATAGTGGTAGAAAGAGTACCATGCTGCGTCTAGACTTCAAACAGTTTGTTTTAACCATGTTAATAGTTTGACATTATTGGTTAATAGAGAATCAAAATTGATTTACCAATGAATCGCGAAATGCTATGCACCTCTCTTTCCTACTT
>NW_025848546.1:0-12073 GCF_002878395.1 Capsicum annuum
AAGTGCCTAGTTTCTTATGTTTTTACTCTACTTCTATGTAATTGAGCTAACCGATGTGATTAGCATGATTTCAGGTATTAATGAGGTAGATGAAGACATTATGGTACTATGGAATGTGGATGGCATATGACACAAGAGAGAGTAAGAGAGGTACTAATGAGGAAGATCACGGAACTTTGGGGACCCGTGATAGCAGAGGAAACTTCACATAAAAGGAAAGCAGCTTTTAGACTGAATATGATATATGGGAACTTTTTCCCGGGCAAACTCAATATTTTTAAATAGTTGAGGACTCAGTAGCAATTTATTAGAGAAGGATGTTATTAAAATCCTTATGGCTGAATTTTTAAAGGATTCATTATTCTGTATTTTTTTTTTTCGAAAGAGTAGAGAAGGGTGGCTTAGCTTGAGAGAGAGAAAAATGGTTTTTGCTCTTGCTCTCAGTATTCGCACACCAAGATCGTCTTCTAGTTTTTGGTATGATGAATATTTCTATTGTGATTTTCGTTTTATTAATTAGTAGCTAAGTTTATTAGTTTGGGTTATGGAAGCCTTGTAGCATACAATCTATTACTTTGGGTTTTGAATTCATTATGCATTGATTTGTTTACATCATACTCTCTTCGTTTATCTTGAATTCTCGTGGTTGCAAACATAGAGGATATGCCTTAAAATGCAACTTGTTCGAAAGAAAGGTTGTTGTTCGGAAAAGAGAGTAGTGACAAGAAAATAGGATCACCAACCCCTATTTCATATGTTAATGCCTTAGAAGGATTAACTACTTGGAGATTTCGTATTACTTTTGGTAAACACTTTTGATTTGAGAGAACTAAAGTGAATTAGTCCTTGATGGTTGATAAACACTAGGATTATGTTATTAAATACAATACATTTCTCTGTAAGCATGATGCATGTATGAATTCGTAAAGCCCAGAGTTAGAAAGTATTGAAAACTACAAGGTAGACATAACCCTAGCTTGCTTTTTCTGTGAATTTGAATACTACTACACTTATTTCATCTTGTTAAACTGAAACCATTAATTTGTGAACTGAATCAAACCCCCCTATTTATTTTATGGAAATGAATGATTAAAGGTCAACTATTCTGCATACAACTTAATTAGCACCATATTCCCTGTGGAATTCGACCCCAACCTAGTTGGGTTATATATTTGACAAAGACCGTTTACTCTCTCATAAGAGAGGTATAATTTTAGTGTATCATCAAGCTTTACCACCAAAGGCCTAGTGGTTCATTATAGGAGTTTAGCATTCCCACTAGGAAGTGGAAAGTGGTGAACATGGATTTTTTAATAGGGTTGCCTCGCATCCATCGTCATCATGATTTGATATGGGTTATTGTTGATAAAATGACCAAATTAACTCATTTTTTGCCAGTTCATACTTCTTACTCAGCTGAGGATTATGCCAGGATTTACATTAGGGAGTTGGTTAGGTTGCACAGGATTCTGCTATCTATTATTTTGAATTAAGGTACACAGTTTACCTCTCACTTTTGAAAGGCATTTCAAAAGGGTCATGGTACCCAAGTTCATCTAAGTACAACTTTTCATCCTCAGACAGGTGGTTAGGCAGAGAAGACCATTCAGACCTTAGAGGACATGTTGAGGGCATGTGATATTGATGTTGTAGGTAGTTGGGATAACCATTTACGTTTTATTAAGTTTGGTAATAACAACAGTTATCACTCCAGTATTCAGGTGACTCTATTTAAGGCTCTCTATGGAAAGAGATGTAAATCTCCTATTAGTTAATTTAAGGCAAGTAAAGCTGCTTGGATAGGGACAGATGCAGTGTTTGATGCAATAGAGAAAGTTCAGTTAATACGGGGGAGGCTAAAGATAGCCTAAAGTCATTAGAAATATTATGCAGACGTGAGGAGAAGGGATCTTGAGTTTGAGGTTGGTGACGTGGTCTATTTGAAGATTTCACCTATAAAGGGAGTGAAGAAATTTTACAAGAAGGGGAAACTCATCCCCCGTTATGTTGGAACATATAGGATCTTGAGTCGTAGTGGGAAAGTATCTTATGAGCTAGAGTTGCCTACAGATTTGACATCAGTACATCCGATATTTCATGTTTCTTTGTTAAGGAAATGTATTGGTGATCCAGTTGTAGTTGTTCCTTTATAATATATGGATATTAAGGATAGCCTTTCCTACGAAAAAGTCCCATTAAGATCCTTGATCGTCAGATTCATAGACTAAGAAATAAAAGAGTTCCGTTGGTCAAATTCCTTTGGTAGAATCAGTCTATTGAGGATCCACTTAGGTAAGAGAAGCAGATATGCAAACCAAGTACCCTCAAATTTTCTCTAGAAACTTAGATTTAGCTTTAGGTAACAATTTTCCTCAGATGGACTCTCTTCCATTCTCAGTTTTAGTTATTTGTTTGTTCTCATTTTATTTCATGCATTCATGAAACCAGTTCAGTTCATGTATCATGTTTCAGACTTAGTTATGTAATCATGTTTCCAGTCATGCACGTTCAGTATATAATCTTAGTTTCCTCGGTATTCTCAGCTAAACCAATCTCATTAGAGGATAAATGTTCTAAAGGGGGAGATATTGTAATACCCCTTAAGATCCTAGCTTTATTCATCTCTCAATTGCATGTTCGAAGGGGTCTAAAACATGAAAATTTCACTAAGTTTTGAGGACTTAGTCATTTTCAAGAACACTAGACTTCGATGGCTTTTATTTTGGCCTTCCCGACCTTGATACGTCAATGTTTGAGTTGATTCATGATCGGGGTTGTCCAAAATATATCTTGGGCATATTTTGGAATTTTCATATGAGCATAGGGTGTGTTTGGGAAACCAAAATAGAAGCACCACCAGGATGGGAAGGCGTCACCCCTTTTAGACTGCCTGGGTAAGGTGGGCGCCGCCCAAGTTAGTCCCTCGCTCTAAGGCAGGCGCCGCCCAGGGTAGTCCATCGCTCTAAGGCCCACGATGCCCCCTACCTATTTCGCCTAGTTTTGTTTCTTAACAATTTAAGGGTATTTAGGTCAATTCCCTTCACCCAATTAATCCATAACACGAAATTGGGGTCCCCAAGAAGCATTATTTACCCTTTTACTATAAATCCTCTCAAGAAAATGATCTTTTCCCCCAAGATCAAACCCTAACTCTTTAACATAAAATCAAGGAATTCAAGCTTTAAGTTCAAGAAATTCTCAAGGTACCTTCATAAATTCATCTAGTGAGGTATGTGGGATGTTCATCCATGGATTCCTTTCGCCCATGGAGCCCAAAACCCTCTTTTGATTTAATTTAGTAGTTTACATATGTTCTTGATGAAATAAAGCTATGAATTTCTTGTTAATTCAATTTCAAGTAATGGTTACAAGTGTTTTCAAGTAAAATAAGTTGTTCATACTTCAAGTGTTTCCTCATGATAAATGTATTTCAGAATTAACCCTCAAATTATGAATTCAACGATGTAATCATGTTGATTTCCTCATGTTTAAGGCATTTCCATGTCCAAGTTTATGATGATTACATGTTTGATAAAATTCCCATTTTTTAGTCCTATGAACCATAATTGCATGTTACATTATTTAAATTTTGGTATCGTATATTTATAATCATTCAGTGCTGGTGGGTTATGAATACTCGATATCTATGTGTTTTATTTGATTTCATATTTTTTAGTAATAATTAAGTAAAATCATGAGTCTTGTTATTTACTTAAATATTTATGATCATGAGCACTAACAATTATAAAAAATAATGTACAGTTAAACTTAGTTCAGTTCCGTACAAGTGTCAGTTTAGTTGGGAGTAGGATTTAGCACCGAGTGAATGCAGGGATGGTGGCTTGCCCATCAGTTAGGCAAAGTCGTTAGTAGCACTCTCCGTATTCCAGAACTACATAGCCAGCGTAGGATATGATGGGTTACCTGTCAATTTAGGCTTGACTTCCTCGAAGGGGGCACCCGTTAGTTTACGCTTGACACCCTGGTCCTTTGGTACATCAGATTAGTGGATCCACATAGCTAGTGTTTGTACAAATGGCATGATACTAACACCCTTCCAAGTGTGGTTACAGGTTGGACCCCAATTAGCTCAGATTGGGGCATGTTGGCTACATGATACCACCAACAATCTTAATTTAGTATTCAGTATAGATCAATTCAGTATTGCTTGACCAAGTGTATAGAATCTCAATTATTCAATTATACAGATTTCAGTTATTTAGTTTATAGCTTATTTTAGAATCATGGTTATACTTGGTCTTGCATTCTCCGATATTTCATGTTCAAAAATTCATGCTCAGTTATCTCATGCATTTCGGTCTGTCCTAATTTCATATACCAGTACGTTCAAAGTAATGACCGTATACTCTTATATGCACTATGATGTCTTATATCATAAGTTTGGAGGCTCAGTTTCTTGATCATAGTTAGACAGCCCAGTGTCACCCAGAACTCATCCATCGAGGATATATTATCTTTTATTCAGTTACTTATGTATTTTATTATGGTCAATCAACTGAAGTTATTTGGGGGCCTATCCCATCAACTCTTCAGTCGGTTAGAGGGTTTCAGATGATCAGACATTTTGTTAGATAAATAGTCAGTCATTTCAGTAGTATCAGATATTATCAAATATTTTAGGCATTTCAGTATTTTGAGTTTCAGTTTCCACTTTTATTTTATTTTATCAGTTTATTTTCTACATACGCGATATCAATGCTATTATATCCAGTGCTCCTAAAAGGTACCAGCTCATGGGTTAGCTTGTGGTCATTTATGACCATAAGCACCGTTGTCGCGATTAGGAGGTTGCCTTGGGTCATGACAGTGAAGTGTCGCATTGTTAAAATCGGAGTCGTTATTTCAAAATGGCAAATTTTTAAGGACAACGGTTACCTCACTTAAATCACTAACCCAAATTTATCTCCTTTTATTTTCTTCCAAATATTAAGTCAAATCATTTGTTACAATTGTCCTTCGTCTTTGAATTGAACTAGTCCCTTTCTTTTTTTCTCACAAAACCTTGAAATGGCAGATATTCCCACTTCATCAACCCCTATTAAAGATTCTGAAGTCATTAAAGCTCAAGAAAATCAATTAGAAAAATCCAAATTGAATCTTCTAATCCTTTAACATCCAAAACCATAGAATACTTCTCCTTAAGTCCTCTACAAGAACCCATGTCAATTCTTTCTTCTGAACCTTCTTATGTTGGGTGTATTTATGCATTCTAGCGTCACTATTCTAGTTTTTTAGCCTTATTTTAAGGATATTCGCATGCTATATGGGTTGATAATAAGATAAATATGGATCAAATTTTTAAAGAATGTGTTTATGATATTTAAAATGAATTCCAGACAAGTTTTTACTTCAAAGATTCATTTAGAGTTCAACCCAAAAAACTAGTGCTACTAGCCTGAGCTGGTGCTTATCTAGTTGATCTCGTTGGATTCTATTGTGTTTAATTGATTCCAAGTGGTTTTTATGTGTATTTATGAGTGGAATAACTTTTTGGCAGTGATCAAAGCTCAATTTTATTGACTATACAGCTGGAACAATAATTTGAATATTTACATGAACTAGTCTAGCTTATCTCTTGTTTTGATTCATCGTCATGGGTATTGTATTATGATTGTCTCTTGATTTGTGGTGTTTGATTGTGTAGGATTTTTTGGGAGCTTAATATGATGATATTTTGATGTTGAAAAGGCTTGGAATCCATGGTAAAGACACCAAAAGACAAGGAACTAAGAGGGGAGACTCAACACTTAACCAAAATTTGGAGAGCAATTTCTAGAGGCTCAGGGTGATATTGAGGCGCCGCCCCACCTGGAGCAGGGATATGGGCAGGGCGCATCCTTTCCTATAGTGGGGCAATATCTAGGGATCATCCTTTCCTGGAGTGGGTATATAGCCAGGGAAACGTCTCATCCACTCTTGGCCTCAATAACTGACAGTTTCCAACTCCAACATGGCCTTGGCTTACTCCTATACTATAAATACATGTTATATCGTGTTTTTACATATCTTTGGACATATTTAAGAGATCAAGGGGCTGATGCAACCTCTTCATTATCTTTTTATTATTTTAATTTGGTTCATTCATATTTTTAGTCATTAATTACCAATTTATGATTACGATTATGACTATGCATGGCTAAACGCCCTTTTCCAGGGTTGAAGCCAAGAACATGAGTACTATTATTTTGAATTGAATTTATTTAACATTGCTTATCATTATTGGTTTTTTGTTCATCTTTGATTTAACTATTTTAAAGATTCACGACCCTTAGAATACATCAATTGTAGGGAATAGGGGATAGAATATGGAGATGAACAAAGTATAGTTTGTATTCTTTTATGAAATAGAGAATTTAAATTAGTATCTAGGACAGGCATGTACTTAGATGCCTTACTTGATTCACATGTAGGATGATCTCTTTAAGAACCTATTTGGAATATTACATCACCGCTCAACGATGCAGTTGTAAGGGTTAATTAGGTAAAGGATTAGAGGTCGGGAGACCATTATCACACAATTAACCCTATGAATCAACAACCAAGATAAGCAAGTTAACAAATGAAATTCAATAACATAGTATAACTGTTGAAGAGTGCTTTAACCCTAGGTTTTCTCCTATTGATTGTTTCAAAGACTCTTATTTATGTTCTATTTACTTTACTTGCAATTTATAATTTCAAACTCTCTTCTTGGTTACCTTTGCATCAAAAAAATCTAAAATATGAACTAAAATAGAATCTTTGTTGAATCAAGTCTCGGTAGGATCAATGCTTGGCTTTCATTAGGCCACTTTACTACTTGATAAGACCATGTACACTTGTATGTACTCTTGGGCACTGTCAAATTATTATCACCATTGTTGAGAACTTGTTATTTTGCAATTATTTATTTTAGTTTTATTTTTAGATTTATTTGGTGTTTTTACGCTTAGTCTTGGTTTTTGTTATTGTCAGAAATAGGTTTTAAGGTTGGAAAGCTGGCAAAAGATAGGGATTCTGTTGAACCAAGCTTCTCAAAGAAGTTTAGAGCTGCAGATTGGGCAGTTGCAGCAAGCACTAAATACTAGGCCTCAAGGTAGTCTACCAGCAGATACAGAAAATCTAAAGAAAGTTATGGAAATCACCTTGAGGAGTGGTAAAAATCTTCAAGGAGAACCTCTAAAGGCAAGTAAGGAGGTAGATGTTGATGCGGTGACTGAATAGGTAAATGAAGAAGTTGCTAAAAAATCAAGGAAGTCTGAATACTTAAAACAAAAAGTTGTTAAACCAAAAGCGAAGAAGACACACTACCCTTCCCTCAAAGGCAGATTAAAGTAAATGAGGATCAATGTTCAAAAAGTTCTTTGGAACATTCATAGAACATCACATTAACTAACCTTTATTAGATGTTTTGAAGGGTATGCCTAAGTACATAAGGTACTTGAGGGATGTGGTTTCTAATAAGGTAAAATTACAGGATGTGGGGGCAATAACACTCACTAAAGAGTGTATCACTGTAATGATAGAGAAAATCCCCAAAAAATTAAGAGATTCAAGGAAGTTCACTCTCCCTATTCAAATTAGGAGTAAAGTGGTCCACACACTGAGTGACTTAGGGGCAAGCATAAATTTTATGCCCCTATCTCTATTTGAAAAATTGAGCTTGGGAAATCCTATATCGATCACCTTAGTTCTACAGCTGGCAGACGGGTCATTTTTATATTTGGAAGGAATAATTAAGGATGTCCTTATAAAGGTTGGTACATTAATTCTTCTTGCTGACTTTATTGTTCTTGATTTTGAGGCAGACGAACAGGTACCAATCATCTTGGGGCGTCCATTCTTAGCAACTGGAGAAGCATTGATTGATGTTATAAAAGGCATGCTTAAAATAAGGGTAGATGATGAAGAGGTGGTATTTGAGGTATACATAACACCCACAATAACGTCCCACAATAAATATTTGTCTATGATCAATGTTATTGAAGGAGAAAAGTATGAAGTGGTTAGTACACCAAAGACCTCTTTGGACTACCTGATTGAGCAGCTTAATCTTCTACTGCCTAAACCTGATTTGATGCTAATTGATGAGCCTAAAAAGGATAAATTTGAGGAATATGTTGTCCTTGAGAATTCACACCCAAGAGGGGTGAAAAGAATAAGAATATGGAGAACAAGCTTGAGAAAGATAAGGAAAGAGAATGACTAAGTCATTAAATTAGGTTGTGCCGCAACACTAAATCAGGCGATGCTTTAGAGGCAACCCAAGTTAAGTAAGTATGTTTTATTTTTAGCTTTTAGTTTTTATTACTCATAGTTTTTGTTTTTGATTAATTCATACGTTTATAGGAAGTCTGAGTACAGAAAACCTGAGCTAAGAAGCATGGCAAAGACTGAGTGTGGGGTCCTGCAAATCCTATAAATGCAAAAGATGCTAATAGCTAGTCCTAGAGGCCACAGGGAGTATTTATGTCTCTTGCTTTTAAATTCACTTTGGGACAAAGTAGATTTTTAAGTGTGGGATGTGGAAATTCCTAATTTTTGGCTCAATTTAAATATTTTGTGTAAGATATTCTTGTTGGTGCTATTTTTGATTGCATGATGCAAGTGGGTTTGTTTAGAAAAAGCATGTTGATTTGGAGAATTGCTACTTTTGAGACTTCTAGGCTAATTTTTGTGACTCTTGTACTTTTTTGGCTTAAATTTAAAGTCATGCCATTGTTTGGTTAATAGTCTATGATGATCCTATTAAGGTTAGAATGTGCCATGTGAGTGTAAGATATTTGTATATTCCTTGTTGCATGTGATGTCTAGAACTTTCCTGATGTGAGTGTAAAGCTAAATAAAGAGTTTGGGTTTAGGAGATAATTTAGGCATTTTTTTGATAGCCTTGCTTTTTACCTTTTATTTGTCCTACCATCTATGCATTATCCTAGTTAAACCCCATTAAGCCTTTAGCTTATTTTCTTTGGTAGCCTCTTATGTAGCCTAATCCCCTTCTTTGATGAACCATAATTTGATCCAAAAAACTGCTAAGTGCTTTAATGTAAAGTTGATTTAGTAAGGAGTTTGAGAAATTGAAGAAGAACAAGGTAATACTTATTAGTGTTTATATTTGAAGTATGGTGGCTGGGAGTGATAAAAATAGTGTTATAAATATCCCCATAATTGTAGAAAATGAGAAAAATTGAATCTTACAGGAATAAACATTATATCCACCAAGTGTTTATGAAAATGCTTAAAAGAGATGGGGCAAAAACAAAAGATATGGGTGGATGAGAAAGTGTAAATTGGTTGTTGGAGATTGGTTCTAAATGTATAATGTAGTGTATTAAAGCATTTAGAGAGGTTAGTCGCGATTCCAAAATAGTTCCTGCCCGTCCCTTACCCTATATTACAACCTGAAAAAGACCTATTTGATTCTATACTTGACATTCTGATATTAGTGGAGCAGTACACTAAGGTCAAGCCTATGTTTCATTGTGTGTAACTTGTGGATTCCTTGTGAGAGTGAGCGCAACTTGATTTTTGTACCCATTATGTTATAAATTACTTAATTCTAAGTGATTATGGGTGACTGTCTTGTTGTGAGGAGCACATGTTTGATGAATGTGGGTGATTTGTATGATGTCCTTGTTTGAATTATAATCATGAATTTTCCAACTAGGTGAGTCAATTCGTGATGCTAGGATGTTTTGGAGTAGTGTTCATAAGTTTTCAATTGTGTTTGTAACATGCTTAGTGTAGAAACTTGCATTCTATGTAGTCATGGAAGTACTAGCTTAAGTGTCTTGCATGTAGTATAAATGTGGAGACTCCAGCTCATGATGATTATAGTGAAGATTTTTTCAAGTACGAATAAGGCTTTAAGTGTGGGGTGGTGATGTTGGGTGTATTTACGCATTCTAGCGTCACTATTCTAGCTTTTAAGCCTTGTTTTGAGGACAATTCATGTGCTATATCGGTTGATAATGAAATGAATGTGGATCAAAGTGTTAAATTATGTATTTATGATGTTCAAAATAAATTCCAAACAAGTTTGTACTTCAAAAATTCATTTAGAGTTCAACCCGAAAAACTAGCGTTACTAGTTTGAGCTAGGTGCTTGTCTAGTTGATCCCATTAAATTCTATTCTGTTTAATTGGTTCCAAGTGGTTTTTATGTTTAATTATGTTTGGAATAACTTGTTGGTAGTGAGAAAATTTCAATTTTATTGAGTGTACATCTGGAATAATAAGTTGAAGATTTACATGAACTAGCCTAGCTTAGCTCTTGTTTTGATTCATCGTCATGGGATTGTGTTGTGATTGTCTCTTAACTTGTAGTGTTTCATTGAGTAGTATGATTTGGGATATAAATATGATGATATTTTGATGTTGAAAAGGATTGGAATCCATGTAAAAGACACCACAAGATAAGGAACTAAGAGGGGAGACTCAACACTTAATCAAAATTCGGAGAGCAACTTCTAGAGGCTCAGGGCGATATTGAGGTGCCGCCCCACCTGGAGCAGGGCTATGGGCAGGGCACAGACTTTCCTGGAATGGGGATATATATAGGTCACATCCTTTCCTGGAGCAGGGCTATATCCAGGGCAACACCCCATCCACTCTCGAACTGACAGTTTCCACCTCGAACACGGACTCGGCTTACTATAAATACATGTTATATCACATTTTTACATATCTTTGGACATATTTTGGAGATCAAGGGGCTGCTACAACTTCTTTATTAGGTTTTTATAATTTTAATTTAGTTCATACATGTTTTTAGTTGCTAATTACCAATTTGTGATTACAATTATGACTATGCATTGCTAAACGCCCTTTTCCAGGGTTGAAGCCAAGAACATGAGTACTATTGTTTTGAATTGAATTCGTTTAATATTTCTTATCATTATTGGTTGTGTATTAATCTTTTATTTAACTATTTTAAGGATTCACAACCCTTAGAATACATCAATAGTGTATCATTTGATCTCGGGAGAGGGAATAAGAGATAAAACATGGAGATGAAGAAAGTATGGTTTATATTATTTTATGAAATAGAGAATTCAAAATAGTATCTAGGACAGGGATATACTTAGATGCCTTACTTGATTCACATGTAGGATGATATCTTTAAGAACCTAATTGAACTATTACATCACAACTTAACGATGTAGTTCTAAGGTTTAACTTAGGCAAAGGATTAAAGGTCGGGAGACCATGATAACGCAATTAACCCTACAAATCAACAACCAAGATAAGCAAGTTAACAAATGAAATTCAATAACATAATATGATTTTTCATGAGTGCTTTAACCTTGGGTTTTCTCCTAATGATTGTTTTAAAGACTCTTATTTATGCTTTATTTACTTCTCTTGCAATTTATAAATTCAAACTCTCTTGTTGGTTACCTTTGCATCAAACTAATCTAAACTGTTAACTAAAATAGAATTGTTGTTAAATCAAGTCTCTGTGGGATCGATACTTGGCTTTCATTAGGCCACTTTACTACTTGATAAGACCACATACACTTGCGTGTGCGCTTGGGCGCTGTCACCTTCTCTAAAAATTCCAAAACTAGTAAATGAGTTTGTCCTTATTGAAACATCCTTAACGATTGGAATTCCTATTGAGTTAACCTTACTAGAGGATCTAAATCAAGGGTTTGGTTCATCGATTGTACAAGATATTCCCCAATATAAAATTCCACCTTCTCCAGAAGAATCAAAACTACTTGGAAACCCTTAAATCCCCGTCTCTTCTGAAGAACTAGATAATACTAAACTCTCGAAAACCCCTCAAGTACCTAGTTCCCCTACTCCCTTTGAGTTAAACTATATCCGTGCCAACTGTGTGATGAATAAATACAAGTGAAGAGGACTGGTCTTTCATACATTGAAAACTAGGTAGCTAAATATTTTTTTTCTTGCATATGATCTCTAGGAAAGCTCCGTTAGTACAAAAGAACAAATAGTAGGTGGAAAGGATAACGTATCAAAGGATGGAGAAATTGTGCTACCTCCAAATGAGGAGGATAAGTATGAACCACCTTTGAGATGTCTTTTGAAGAAAACAAAGAGACAG
>NW_025848547.1:0-1524 GCF_002878395.1 Capsicum annuum
TATCCATAATTGTATTATTTTTTCTATATCTATTACACAATCTAAGTCTAAAAAGTTATAATTTTTATTAACTATTTGTTTTGGTCTCCAGTTGTCATATTCATCTTTTAGATTATATCTTTTAAACTTATTCTTATCATATGTAGATTTTCTTATTTCTGATGTTCTAGGTATTATATTTTCATCTTCTTTTTTATCAAGAGTATTTATTTCTGTGTTTCTATTTTCTAAGTTTTCTTCATTAATTACTTCTTGTTTTTCATTGATTTCTAAATTTTTTGTATTTGTTAAGATTTCTGTATATGTTTCACTATCTTTTGAATCATAATTATCTGTTTTTCCAATATCTATTGTATTTATTTCTAATTTTTCTTTAAATGATTTATCTCGTCTAATAATTTTTGTTCTATATCTTTTTCTTCTTTTTCTTTCTGTCTTTTTTCATAGAAATCTTTTAGCATTTGTAGTTCTTTTTCTAATTTATCAATCCTACTATTTTTAGCTTCTTCTATTTTTCGTATTTCTTCTGTAGTTTGTTGTTTTATTTTTTCTATTTCCTTTTTTCTATCTATTTCTTCGTTTTCTTTTTCTATTCTTACCATAGCTGTCAATTTATCTTCTAATTTTAATTCTTCTTTTTCTAACATTAAATATAAATGTTCACCTATTTTCTTATACCTTCTTCCTAGATTAAAAAATATTATTTTTATTTTTAATCCTTCATGGTTTTTATATATTTTTTTCATCTATTATAAATTCTTCTTTGTTCATTTTTATTTAATTGTTAATAGCTCATGTTGGTATGTATATTCTAGACTATCTATTGTTGATTCTAAGTTTGATATTTCTTCTTTTTGTGCATTTATTGAGTTTTTACTAACTCCGGCAATTATGTTATATTGTAGTCTTTCTATCCTTATTTTTAATTCTTTACGTTTTTTAGATATTATTTGCTTTAATTCTTTATATTTTGGTAATTTTTGTACTTTATTCATCTAAATAATATTTTGGGGAATATCTAAATTTAGTTTTATCAAATAAGTCAGTCGTAATTAATAAATTAATCAAATAAATCCAAATATATACTATTTCCGTAACTTTAAACAGCATAGACTTTGATACTAAATTGTAGCGGGGTGCGGATAACTTGTGTGGTAAAATAGATCTATTATTCCTTTTTACACTTATTTTAGATAATTTAAATTTTCTTTTTATTTATAAATACTGATTTTTATGGGGCTTACACTTGGTATTCTGAAAGACTTTTGCCTCTCCTATTATATATATATAGATTGAGAGGATTGATGATATATTGATTGATGATTCATGTAATTATTTTTTAATAGCTTGATTTTATGATTTTGTAAAAATATTTATGCCTGGCTTCTTATTAGAATTCCATATTACCAAACTCAAACTAGCCAATATTAATTAATTTTAGAATTAAAATTCTAGGCGGTTAACATAAAATTCGACTCACATCTTAAATTCCTAACCCATTAACATAAAATAATAAAAAAATAA
>NW_025848548.1:0-2543 GCF_002878395.1 Capsicum annuum
AACAACTATAACGACTCTAGATACCATAGCTCGGATACCACTTTACTATCCTCGGAACTCACTACTGTACTGGGTACTGCATTACTGAATCACAGGATACCAATGCTGATCAATCAAATACACTTACACGCCTGACTCCTAAAGATTTATACTGACACAGAAACCGTGGGAAGTAGTTACATAACTAACCATAACTCCTTATAAGCAACTGAATTTGTGGGGGTGCACGCAATAATTTGAATAATATCTTTGATTTCGTAAAACATGCGTACGGAAAATGAAGACTCACATGGCTTGAATTTCATTATCCATACTTCTCATAATATTATAGAGAGAAAAACATAAGTAAAATCCCATAAATCATCATAAAATCATCAATATTCATCATAAATTCTCATGACTCATCATAGACAACCAAACTCATCAACTCAAGACTCGGAGCGACTCGATAGTTCAAAAAACATACTCTTATGGATAGGGGAAATTCCTATAACCGACAACCCCACGTGAGCCGCATGGAATACCAACGTTTGCCCTCCTAGGGAGATCACTCCCATTGGCGGGAGTGTTGTGCTCTTGCCAGGGACTACAACCTTAAAGCTTTCATAATCACAATTTGGCTCTCTGGCCAACAATATCATCATCAACAACCCTACGGTGGCACATAAGTTTAGGGAAATACCAAATTTCCCTCTCGATACTAAGTAATACTCCCCGAATAACTCAGAACGCATTAGGAAATCCACCACAACATCACAAGGGTCTATCATAAAGACAAAATCAAATCTCTTTAGAAATCCACCACAACATCGTAAGGGTCTATCATAAAGACCAAATCAAATCTCTTTCTCATTTATCAAATCATATCAATTTGTGGATTCCTAACTCAACACAGTTTAGCTCAAAACATTTTAATTTTCCTCAATATCAACATGGTATCAATAACACAGCATTTCATCTCTGCGAGCTTAAAATCAATATAAATCATCCCGACTCTGCGGATGCAAATCAATATTCTCAAATGATCATTCTTTCATTCCAATATTCAAATCGTGATAATAGCTTTTGAAAAGCATTTAAGATCTTCAAATATTAGTAAGATTTTGTATGTCGTAATGTAACTCAAATCATGGCTCTTATATCAAGAATCCTCAAAAAAATAATTTCGTAGTAGTGGTATGCAATTTATGGCATAAAATCTCAATTCAAGAAAACAAGATAATAAAGTTATTATGTATACCAATATTGGACGATTCAAAGTTCCATAAATCATATCCTGAAAACACTTGAAATATCAACTCATGGTAGAAATATGAAATTCACCATATTAAATCATAACTTGGGAATAATAAAGTAATCATGTACATCAAAGCTTAAACAATTTATATTTTTCATAACCTTATAATTCGTCATTAAAACATCTTGGGTATTTACCCACTTTACAAAATTATGAAATTCCAATGATAAAATCAATTCTTTGGCCACAAGAATGAAAATATATTCTTGTTCAAAACCCCACATACTAAGTTCTCACGGAATTCATGTTAAGTTCTCAAATCATCGGAAATTCATCGATTGTAGCACGACTAAGATTATCGCGGAACTGACTTAGCTCTAGACCAGCAGACTATTTCGGGCATACGTACCCCCAACAATCAATAACATAAGTAATACTTAGTATACAACAACGCATACTCACATGCCCACAGGCCATCATGCACCATGCATTCATTAACACCTCACACCAATTATTTGAAGATTATATTCATATACAAGTATTGGGATCTCATGCCATTACATCGTAGATCATTCAACAAGGATGCATATGGTTAAGGAAGAATACAACATAACATAGTTCATCCAATCGGGATACACACAAATAACATACATTCAACACATCATGGTTCACTTCTCAAGGGTCTTTTCTTTAAGATCTTGATATATGCAATTCGACCCATAATTAGACATTTTACACTTAGCATGGCCTAATGGCCTTACAATTTCCCTCAAGCATCATAGTAAACACGTAGCATGCAAGTATGGTATGAACTCATCACTTCGATCACAAGGGGTCATACGATCCATTCTTCTTCAACTAGACATTTCTACAATTACCTTGCATGCACATTTAGGCATAGGTCAGTATGAACAATTACATGTGCTACAACACCATCATTTATCTTAATTCCACCAACTAAATCCCTCGTCCGCACTTACAACTATATCATAAACCTTCCACACAACATCCCCAATTTTAGACAATAACATGGAGTTCATGTTGAACGTATACATAGAAAGTAGTCTAGTCATTTAGAACTTATGATATCCTAAGAATGTAAATTTATAATCTCTTAGACAGTTCCGCAAACACCTTTCATGCACTTTTAGGCATTGGTGAATTCGTCAAATTCTCATGTTTTCCGCCACCCCATATATCTCATCCAACACACATAATCATCACATGCATGTATCAACCAACATACACCATCACCATACATATATATATATCAACCAGCATGCATAATCATCATATATATATATAT
>NW_025848549.1:0-3909 GCF_002878395.1 Capsicum annuum
TATATATATATATATATATATATATATATATATATATATGATTATGCGTGTTAGATGAGATATATGGGGTGGCAGAAAACATAAGAATTTGACGAATTCACCAATGCCTAAAAGTGCATGTAAGGTGTTTGTGGAATTGTCTAAGAGGCTATAAATTTATGTTCTTAGTATATAATAAGTTTTAAATGACTAGACTACTTTCTATGTATACGTTCAACATGAACTCTATGTTATTGTCTAAAATTGGGGATGTTGTGTGGAAGGTTTATGATATGGTTTTAAGTGCGGACGAGGGATTTAGTTGGTAGAATTAAGATGAATGATGGTGTTGTAGCACATGTAATTGTTCATACTGACCTATGCCTAAATGGTGCATGCAAGGTAATTGTAGAAATGCCTAGTTGAAAAAGAATGGATCGTATGACCCCTTGTGATCGAAGTGATGAGTTCATACCATACTTGCATACTACGTGTTTACTATGATGCTTGAGGAAAATGGTAAGCCATTAGGCCACGCTAAGTGTGAAATGTCTAATTATGGGTTGAATTGCATATATCAAGATTTTAAGGGAAAAAACCTTGAGAAGTGAACCATGATGTGTTGAATGTATGTTATTTGTGTGTATCCCGATTGGATGAACTATGTTATGTTGTATTCTTCCTTAACCATATGCATCCTTGTTGAATGATCTATGATATAATGGCATGAGATCCCAATACTCGTATATGAATATGATCTTCAAATGATTGGTGTGAGGTGTTAATGAATGTATGGTGCATGATGGCCTGTGGGCATGTGAGTATGCGTTGTTGTATACTACGTATTACTTATGTTATTGATTATTGAGGGTACGTATGCCCGATTGATTATTGGGGGTACGTATGCCCGAAATAGTTTGCTGGTCTAGAGTTAAGTCAGTTCTGTGATAATCTTAGTTGTGCTATGATCGATGAATTTCCGATGATTTGAGAACTTAACATGAATTCCGTGAGAACTTAGTATGTGGGGTTTTGAACAAGAATATCTTTTCATTCTTGTGCCCAAAGAATTGATTCTATCATTGGAATTTCATGATTTTGTAAAGCGGGTAAATACCCAAGATGCTTTAATGACGAATTATGAGGTTATGAAAAATATAAATTGTTTAAGCTTTGATGTACATGATTACTTTATTATTCCCAAGTTATGATTTGATATGGTGAATTTCATATTTTTACCATGAGTTGATATTTTAGTGTTTTCAAGATATGATTTATGGAACTTTGAATCGTCCAATATTGGTATACATAATAACCTTATTATCTTATTTTCTTGAATTGAGATTTTATGCCATAAATTCCATACCACTACTATAAAATTATTTTTTTGAGGATTCTTGATATAAGAGCCATGATTTGAGTTACATTATGACATACAAAATCTTACTATGATTTGAAGATCTTAAATGTTTTTCAAAAGCTATTGTCATGATTTGAATATTGGAATGAAAGAATGATCATTTGAGAATATTGATTTGCATCCGCAGAGTCGGGATGATTTATATTGATTTTAAGCTCGTAGAGACGAAATGTTGTGTTATTGATACCATGTTGATGTTGAGGAAAATTAAAATGTTTTGAGCTAAAATGTGTTGAGTTAAGAATCCACAAATTGATATGATTTGATAAATAAGAAAGAGATTTGATTTGTTCTTTATGATAGACCCTTGCGATGCTGTGGTGAATTTCTAAAGAGATTTGATTTGGTCTTTATGATAGACCCTTGTGATGTTGTCGTGGATTTCCTAACGCATTCTGAGCTAGTCGGGGGAGTATTACTTAGCACCGAAAATTTGGTATTTCCCCAAACCTATGTGCCACCGTAGGTTTGTTGATGATGATATTGTTTGCCAGAGAGCCGAATTGTGATTATGAAAGCTTTAAGGTTGTACTCCCTGGCAAGAGTACAACACTCCCGCCAATGGGAGTGCTCTCCCTAGGAGGACAAACGTTGGTATTCCACGCGGCTCACGTGGGGTTGTCGGTTATAGGAAACTTCCCTGTCCATAAGAGTATGTTTCTTGAACTATCGAGTCGCTCCGAGTCTTGAGTTGATGAGTTTGGTTGTCTATGATGAGTCATGAGAATTTATGATAAATATTGATGATTTTATGATGATTTATGGGATTTTACTTATGTTTTCCTCTCTATAATATTATGAGAAGTATGGATAATGAAATCCAAGCCATGTGAGTCTTCATTTTCCGTATGCATGTTTTATGAAATCAAAGATATTATTCAAATTATTGCGTGCACCCCCACATATTCAGTTGCTTACGAGGAGTCATGGTGAGTTATGTAACTATTTCCCACGGTTTCTATGTCAGTATAAATCTTCAGGAGTCAGGGGTGTGAGTGTATTCGATTGATCAGTGTTGGTATCCTGTGATTCAGTAATGCAGTGCCCCAGTACAGTAGTGAGTTCTGAGGACAGTAAAATGGTATCCGAGCTGTGGTATCTGGAGTTGTTATAATTGTTATAGTGGTTGTGAACTGTGCATTGATATATGTGTACTCGTTCGTTATTCTTATGATTATTCTGTCGATTAAATATTCATGCATAAGCCCTTGCATTTAGCCTTCCCTGCTTGCATACTCAGTGCATCTTAGTACTGACGTATTCGCACTATGGTGTTATTTTATTTGGGGCACCATAGTTTCAGAGGAGTGAAACTTGGAGCATCTTAGAAGTCACTTGTATAGCAGCAGTGGGGGCATCAGTGAGTCCTCATCATCTGAAGATGTTGTTATTACAGTTATTGATTTAGTAGACGGAGTTAGTTGGGGAAATTGTCCCTTCAACTCCACAGTTCAGGCAGTGTAGAGGCTTTCAAGATAGATGTATTAGTGTGTGGTTTAAGGTATTGTATATTTCTAGATGTTTGAACCTTATGGCAAGTGTTAGCCAGTTTTCGCATGTATTTTATTATATTATGCAGTGAACAGGTACAGATATCAGAAAAAGGGTTAGCTTGTGGTCCTTCGGGATCATAAGCACCGTGTGGTTTTCCGGTTCTCGGGAATGGGGGCGTTACAGTTTCATGAAGTGTTATGTCGTAGGCTCTTCAAGAGCACATTGCTTTCTTATTATGATTATTTGCTCCTTTTCCCTTTTTAAGGATTATTTCATTTGGAACCGATTGGTCTATCACGCTTCATGCATGCGTAGATTTTGTCCTTTAAGAATGTAAAATAGGAGCACTTGTAGCTTAAATATGATACTAAATTTTGAGTCAACAGATGCTTCCGGCATTTGACTTGAATTATCTTTTGAATTTTGAATGAGGATTTGATGATAATTTCTAACATATTTCATAACTACTTATAATCTCCCCCTTATGTTAGGAAAACTAACATTTATCCTTATCTTCTTTGAGGAATCCATCTTTGTGTATTATGGTATCTTCATTAATAGTATACCGCACATTAATTATTAGATGGAATAGTTGGTTCCTGACCTTGAACCAATTGAGAGGGAAGAAATATTCATAATTTGTTGGTCTAACGCGTACATGTGCTATTGTATGCAACATATCATATTTCAGATCAACACGTGAAGTTTTGTTCTTATTAATAATGGTTTAGCTATTTATCGAAGGCATTTAACGTCAAACCATTATTATCAAGATGAATTATCTTGATTATACAATCTGAAAGTTATGTTCTTAACTCAATTTTACTGAGCAAACAACTTTATGAATGTTAAACTGCAGGTTGACAATAAATGTACATGTGACTATCTTATTGATGTATCTTTTGAACATATCACATGATAGATAAACGGGTCCATATTCACCCTTTATACCTTTCAGATTTTAAGGGGTCAAATCTTAACATTAGTTGGTCCAACCAACTTATCATGAGAATAAG
>NW_025848550.1:0-1006 GCF_002878395.1 Capsicum annuum
AATGGAGTTGGCATCTTAGTAGATGAAGAGCTTAGAGGTCAGGTAGTAGAGGTGAAGATGATCAACGATAGGTTGATGACTATTAAGTTGGTCGTTCGGGGGTTTACCCTGAACGTGTGTAGTGCTTATACGCTGCAAGTGGGATCGGAGGGGGAGGAGAAGATGCGGTTTTGGGAGGCTTTGGAGGAGGTGGTGAGAGGCGTGCCTAGTTCGGAGAAGATTGTTGTACCAGGGGATTTCAACGGGCATATCGGGGCGCTACTGGGAGGCTTTGGTGACGTACATGGTGGTTTTGGTTTTGGGGAGAGAAATGAAGAGGGGGTGACCCTACTGGAGTTTGCGAGGGCCTTTGGGCTGGTGGTGGTGAACTCGGGCTTCCCGAAGAAGGACGAGCACCTGATCACCTTTCGAAGCGCAGTAGCCAGGACTCAGATTGACTTTTTGTTGCTTAGGAAAGGGGATAGGGCGTTGTGTAAGGACTGTAAAGTCATCCCGAGTGAGAATCTTTCGACCCAGCATAGGCTCTTGGTTATGGATTTAGGTTTAAAGAAGAATAGAAAGAGGAGGACTAAGGAGTGTAGACCGAGAATTAAGTGGGGCGGCCTGACGCCAGTGAATGCGTGGGAGATAGGAGAGAGGTTGGCGGGAATAACGGTGTGGGAGTGTAGGGGGGACGTGGATAGTATGTAGGACAGGGCGGCAAGGTGCATCAGGGAGAATTCAAGTGAGGTGTTGGGTGTTTCTAGGGGCCGGGCCGGGTACCATCGGGGGGATTGGTGGTGGATTGAAGAGGTGGAGAAGAAAGTGGGGACCAAGAAAGGGGCGTATGCTAAGTTGGTGGAAAGTAAGGACGAAGAGGAGAAGCGGGTAAACAGGAAAGAGTACAAGCTAGCGAGGAAGGAGGCGAAGTCAGCAGTCACGGCAGCTAAGACGGCCGCTTTTGAGAGTTTGTATGCAGGGTTACAGGAGAAAGGAGGGGAGAAAAAGTTGTTTAGACTCGCTAAGG
>NW_025848551.1:0-3830 GCF_002878395.1 Capsicum annuum
AGATGGATTGATAGAATGCAAGTATGAAATCCACCTATGCCTTAAAGAATGCATGCAAGGTGTTCGATAAAATGCCTAGTATGTTAGAACTTCATATTTACATGATTTCATAATATCTAAATAACAAGTTTATGTTAGTCATGCACTCTAATATGAATTTTCATGCAAATTATGTGTTGTTATTGTTGTGGTATAAAGCATGTATGATAATGGAGATATAAATTATGTACACAAAATATATCCATGCTTTCCCCACCATGTTTGAGATGTTGAATAAATACATGAATTATAATATCTCCAAATCATTACAATATGAACTAAATGTTACATGTTGCCATTCCGTTATGCTTGAATGGTTTCCATGCCACTGCTATGGATAGTATATGTTGTTGGAATGCCCATGATATTAGAATATGAGATTTATGACTTGATTATAAGAATTCTTATTCATGATAGATATTATGATGACCACGTACTTCATGAAATCCCCCGCTCATGTATTATGGATTTTTATTGATGGTCGTGTACTCAAGAAATTCAAATTGTGTCAGTTTCCTTCCATCGAGTCCTGGGGGTACTTATACCCGAAAAATATAGTTGTATGCCTAGAGCCAGGTCATGTTTTCACGATACTCGCAGTCAAGCCATGATCTATATAATTTAGTCAGTTATGTGACTCAGAAAAACTCAGAAATCTCAGTAATCTCAGTAGTCCAGTAATCTCAGTGCTCAGTAACCTCAGCAATCTCAGTATTCACAGTCAATCTCAGTAACTTCAGTACTCTCAACTAGTCCTCAGAACTCAGTATATTCCGTCAGTCATCGAAATTCAATAAACTTAGTTTAGCTCCGCTAAACAATACCACTAGTATTAGTCTATTTAATCAGTACCAGTTCAGCTAATCAGTTCAGTTTAGCTTAGTTATTCAGTTCAGTGTCCTTCAAATGGAGTAGAAGTTAGCACCGAGTGAACCTAAGGATGGAAACTTACCTGCCAGTTCAGGGTGTGATTCTTAGTAGTCATCCTTGTGTTCCAGAACTACGTAGCCACCGTAGGTTGAGACATCTTAACCTGTCAGATTAGGGTTGATGAGGTGGCTTAATCTGTCAGTGTAGGGTTCCCACCATTCTCATTTGAGTACTTGACAGTATAGGGTTCTCACAGTTGTCCTTACTAGTGGTACGGTATTGACACCCCTCCAATCGGGGAAGAGATTGGACCCCAGCTTAGCTATTATAGCGTATTTGGGGCATGTCGGTTAGATAACTACTTCCCACAATTTCAGTTACAGATTTCAGGACTATCAACTATAGCTTCCCTGTCTCAATAAAGAACTCAGATAGGTCTTTAGATTTTAGTATATCAAGGCTGTCAGATACAGTCAACTCAGAAATAGAATGGAACTCGGATAGTTTTCTTTAGATTTATGGACTGTTAGATATAGTCACTTATGCTATCAATCACAACAGTTATCAGAACTTATGCTATCAGTATTCAGCTTTAGGACTGTTAGATACAGTCAATCAGACCAGTTCTTCATAATTTAAACTGTCGGAAACAATCATTTATTTATCAGTAATGCAATATCAGTCTCTTAGTATTTAGTAATACAGTATTAGATCCATCACTTATTAGTGATTTACATATCAATATCAGTAAACTCAATCTTTCAGAATCTTATTATCAGTACATTCATGTTGTCAGTATTCAGACTCAGTAGTCCGTATCTCCATAAGTTTAGTTACAGTTACGTATGCATGCATGTACTCTCACGTTCATATCAGTCAGTATTATCCATGCATATAACCCTTTGCATTTAGCCTACCTCACTCATATACTCAGTACATTCAGCTATACTGACGCATTTGCGCTATGGTGCTTTCTCTTATGTTACACCATAGGTTTAGAGCATAAGCTCCAAATCAGCAGTAGATTACAGGATCAACACTCAGAGTTAGACGTGAGTCCTCATCCTTCGAGGACATGTTGATTTCATTTCTATTTTAGTTTTCACTTTATTTCAGTAGTTGGAGTTAGTTGGGGACATGTTCCATCAACTCCTTATTTAGTTCAGTTAGAGGCTTTCAGACTAGATGTCAGATTAGATGTTTAAACTTCAGGATTTATGTTCCTTTTTGATATTGTTATACCATGTTTTTCAAATATGTATCAGTATTGAAACTTATGGCCTTACAGTTTATGTTTCCATATATTTTATGAGATATTATGCAGTTTACAGGTAAAGATATCAGTCATGGGTTAGCTTGTGGTCCTTCGGGGTCATGAGCACCGTATAGCATTTATGTTCAGAAAATTGGGGCGTTACAAACATGGTATCATAGACTAAGATTCAATAGTGTCCTAGGAAGTCTGAAAGCTGCATTAAGTAGAGTCTTGTACATGGACGTGTTGTGCACCACATTATGTGCAGGAGGCTATGAGATGTTTTAGGAACAATTTCCCTTCTTTCATATCTCAAGATAGTGCTATAGCAAGTTTCTCTAAGGAACCCATGTAGATTCATATCATGCACCCCTCATGTTCACTTTACCTTACTTTCAAGGTAACAGAAATAGTAAAGTTCAAAGTCCTAAAGATAGGGCTTTCTCAGATAGTCCATACAACCAGTTATGGGATTAGCAACAGACTCAAATAGTATCCCATCAATTCATTATTGTTCCAAGGTTGTATAGAATTTATTCATGATCATGAGAACTCATTATTTAACCCAGAAGCTTAGCAGTAGTAGAGTTGGGATAGTATTATTCTATTTGATCAGATTATGTATTCATGGGGATTAGATCAGTAGGCTTGAACAGTATGAGCTAAAAACTTAAGTTTATTGACTCAAAATTAAGTATGAAGGTGTGAAGTGATATTAGCAGTATATGCGGAAACAGAATCAGATGATGTGTTTAGTAAGATAGAAAGGTGTTGAACATAATGTAGGTATGTGATGGTAGATCAAGTACCTAAGCCAGACCCTCAGATTTCAGTAGTAGAGCCAGTATGTATAGAAAGCAGTAAGGGAAGACAATTCCAGACCTATTCTTATCTCAGTGCGGAGTTTTTCACTTCAGCTATCACTAAACCAACTCAGGCATTGCATACTAGCTCTATGGTCACGAACCATGCTCATGTATATCTTTTTCAATAATCATGTATGAATTCAATTTCCAGCATAAGGAGTCCCTTTTACTCCACAGTACGAGTCATGTTCCATGAGAACAATTTACTTTCACGCACTTTCCACAGGATCATGTGCGCCTTCAGTTCCCAGTATAAGCGGTTCAGTTCCAGCTCTTTCAGTATTACGAATCATGTCCTACGAGTACAAAAACTCTAGACTCAGGTCATGCAGCTCATGACTCATTTACGCATATCATGCTTTCCAGTATACTTAGCTTCCATGACTCATGCTATGCCCCTACAGATCAGATACATTTAGACTACGCCATGTATATACTCAGTTCAGACCTTATTGGTAAATCCAAACTATTGATATTTTATTTCTCAAGTTTCAGTCATGTGTCAAGTTTAGTTTGTATCTATTCATGTTTCAGGTCCTCCTAATTTACTCCTCCAGTTAGCTCTCCTTATGGAACAATGTAGTGATGAGCAGTTGTTTAGATAAGAGAAGATTGTTGCATGCTTACTTTGCACGAGGGTGTAGTTATGAAGATAGGATTGAATGTCATGATAAATGTGCAAGTAAACGTCTAGAAAGGGGTTGTATTTAGAAGTTGGCAAAGTACAATGTGTAAGTGAACATTTAGATTCTGGACTTATGTCAGTCCCCAGTATGTAGCCATCAAAAACTCAGTTGCCA
>NW_025848551.1:3930-9189 GCF_002878395.1 Capsicum annuum
TCCTTATGGAACAATGTAGTGATGAGCAGTTGTTTAGATAAGAGAAGATTGTTGCATGCTTACTTTGCACGAGGGTGTAGTTATGAAGATAGGATTGAATGTCATGATAAATGTGCAAGTAAACGTCTAGAAAGGGGTTGTATTTAGAAGTTGGGAAAGTACAAAGTGTAAGTGTACATTTAGATCCTTGACTTATGTCAGTCCCCAGCATGTAGCCATCAAAAACTCAATTGCCAACTCAATTATAGTTTTAATATCCAGTACTCAGTGTTCAGTCCTTGAATTCAGTACTTCAGTATCAGTCTAAAACTTAGTTATAGTGATAGTTCAGAAATCAATATTCAGTAAAGGACTCAGATAGTCCTACAGAACTATGGCTTCAGTTACCAGTTACTTAGCCTCAAAATTCAGTATTTTTGTACTAGCTATAGGCTTAGTTATAATGTCATCTTCAGTTCAGTAACCAGATTTGAAACTCAGTTCAGTTCCAGACATGCTTGACCATAGCATTCAGGTTGTCAGTACTCAGTTATTAGTGTTTCAGTACCCCAATTTATAGAATACCTTAGAGCCATGTCGTACGCTTGGTCTCACATTCGAAAATAATATAGACTTCATTAATCCATGCTCAGATACCTTATTCTACTCAGTTAGTCCTTATCTCCTATGTATAAAACTCAAAAATCTTAGCCCAACTATTCAGACTAAGTACAATTTAGCTTTGTAAGATCCAGCATTCAGCTATCAGTTATTCAATTAATCAGATAAGTTAGTATATTTATGCACTCGTGCTCAGCTCAGTTCATGTATCATGTCTTAATTTTAGATCCTAGCTATTCAGTCATGACTTAGTTTCTAGGTGTCTTGCGTATCGCCTCAATTCCCCTCAGTAGCTCATCCAAGTCAGTATTCTTTAAGGGACATAGTGTCCCATGGGGGAGATACATCATACCCCCAAACTTTCATGACATAAACACGCTGCTCTATTTTCTTTTGATGAATCCAGTTTGGAGAAGGGGTACTCATAAGTTAACCCTCAAACTCCAACTTCAGTCGTATGCTATGTTTTCAAGATTCAGTTTAAATCATGATATTCAGTATATCTACCACGTCCCATAATTAGTTATGTTCTCATATTTCTGATCATGCATGTGGAGTAATTAATCTCAAACTTATTGGTATTTTCAGTTCAAGGTAATAGTTTTCCTTAAACTTACTCATTCTCATGTTCACATTTTAGTGCCAAACTTGGTATTTAGTTCCATGCTTAGTTTTCAGTTCAAACTTGATACCTTTACCATTTCATGTTCATGAGTAAGTTTAGTCATGAATTCACGCATCAGATATGTGTGATCAGCTCATCAGTACTTTCAGTCATGCATTCATGTATTATGTTAGTCATATAATCATGCATCAGATATGCATGGATTCAGCCTTTCTATTGTGCATCAGATATGCATTCTCATTTTGAGAAAACTTATTTTATTAGAATCTTCATTCTTATATTCATGAATCAGCTTCCCATGCATCAGATATGCATGTTCAGTATGTTGTGCTCAGCTTTCAGACATGTCAATCATGAACCCATGTTTCAGTAGTGTATGTCTTGTACGTACTTCATCTTATCATCTCTCCTACCTCAGTTAGTTTCCATTCGAGGACAAATGTTCCCAGGGGAGATATTATAATACCCCGCATGTTTCTAAGCTAGGAAGTGAATAAGTTTTCCTATGTATGAAACCTCCTATCCTGTGAGTAGCATTTTAGTGGATGGATTACAATGAGTATCCTAGCGATAAGATATATTATGATGCGTTAATCATGTTCATATGACTCACTTAAGGTAATACAAGCTAAGAGTTTTTGAATCCATCAAGTTTTAGTGTTCGATTTTATAAGGGTCATATTTGAATAAGTATAACTCAATGATAATATGGCATTTCTGAATATTTAGACCCACCAAATTGTAAAGAATCGAATTAGCTTTCCAATGATACCAATTTTTCCTTAATCCAATACCCGATGAAAAAGTTATGCCCATTTTCGTGAGAGACAGTAAGGATAGGCGATTGGTTAGGCGCCGCCTAAGTCAATTCCAAGTGCCAAAACACTCTGTTTTAAGTTATTTTGAGGGTAATTAAGTCTTTAATACTCGTTACACATCCCTAAACTTAACCCTACGAAATATATAGCTTCTAAACATATTACAACCCTATTAACATCTCAAAGCTCATCATCCAAGAGAACTAAAAGAGAAAAACAACTAGGGTTGCATAATTAAGCTTAAAGATCCAATTTCAAGGAAATTCGTCCGTCAATCATCAAGAACCTCCCTTCCAAGGTATGCGTAGATTTCATCCACGGATTCCTTTCATCCGTGGAGTTTAAGAATCAATCTTTAAAATACAAAAGCTTGGTTGGTTGTGGTGATATGATCATACCCATGTTGATGCTTATTTGCTTTGCTATATTATAGTATCGTGACTGTATATCTCATGAAAGTTATGTTGTTAGTTGAAAAACATGATCTTTAGATGGATTGATAGAATGCAAGTATGAAATCCACCTATGCCTTAAAGAATGCATGCAAGGTGTTCGATAAAATGCCTAGTATGTTAGAACTTCATATTTACATGATTTCATAATATCTAAATAACAAGTTCATGTTAGTCATGCACTCCAATATGAATTTCCTTGCAAATTATGTGTTGTTATTGTTGTGGTATAAAGCATGTATGATAATGGAGATATAAATTATGTACACAAAATATATCCATGCTTTCCCCACCATGTTTGAGATATTGAATAAATACATGAATTATAATATCTCCAAATCATTACAATATGAACTAAATGTTACATGTTGCCATTCCCTTATGCTTGAATGGTTTTCATGCCACTACTATGAATAGTATATGTTGTTGGAATGCCCATGATATTAGAATATTAGATTTATGACTTGATTATAAGAATTCTTATTCATGATAGATATTATGATGACCACGTATAGATATTATGATGACCACGTACTTCATGAAATCCCCCACTCATGTATTATGGATTTTTATTGATGGTCGTATACTCAAGAAATTCAAGTTTGTTAGTTTCCTTCCATCGAGTCCTGGGGGTACTTATACCCAAAAAATATAGTTGTATGTCTAGAGCCAGGTCATGTTTTCACGATACTCGTAGTCAAGCCATGATCTATATAATTTAGTCAGTCATGTGACTTAGAAAAACTCAGAAATCTCAGTAATCTCAGTAGTCCAGTAATCTCAGTGCTCAGTAACCTCAGCAACCTCAGTATTCACAGTCAATCTCAATAACTTCAGTACTCTCAACTAGTCCTCAGAACTTAGTATATTCCGTCAGTCATCGAAATCCAGTTAACTTAGTTTAGCTCCGCTAAACAATACCACTAGTATCAGTCTAGTTAATCAGTATCAGTTCAACTAATCAGTTCAGTTCAACTTAGTTATTCAGTTTAATGTCCTTTAGATGGAGTAGAAGTTATCACCAAGTGAACCTAAGGATGGAAACTCACCTGCCAGTTCAGGGTGTGATTCTTAGTAGTCATCCTTGTGTTCCAGAACTACGTAGCCACCGTAGGTTGAGACATCTTAACCTGTCAGATTAGGGTTGATGAGGTGGCTTAATCTGTCAGTTTAGGGTTCCCACTATTCTCATTTGAGTACCTGCCAGTATAGGGTTCTCACAGCTGTCCTTACTAGTGGCACGGTATTGACACCCCTCCAGTCGGGGAAGAGATTGGACCCCAGCTTAGCTATTATAGCGTATTTGGGGCATGTCGGTTAGATAACTACTTCCCACAATTTCAGTTACAGATTTCAGGACTGTCAGCTATAGCTTTCCTGTCTCAGTAAAGAACTCAGATAGGTCCTTAGATTTTAGTATATCAAGGCTGTCAGATACAGTCAACTCAGAAATAGAATGGAACTCAGATAGTTTTCTTTAGATTTATGGACTGTTAGATATAGTCACTTATGCTATCAATCATAACAGATATCAGAGCTTATGCTATCAGTATTCAGCTTTAGGACTGTTAGATACAGTCAATCAGACCAGTTCTTCATAATTCAAACTGTCGGAAACAATCATTTATTTATCAGTAATGCAATATCAGTCTCTTAGTATTTAGTAATACAGTATTAGATCCATCACTTATTAGTGATTTACATATCAATATCAGTAAACTCAATCTTTCAGAATCTTATTATCAGTACATTCATGTTGGCAGTATTCAGACTCAGTAGTCTGTATCTCAATAAGTTCAATTACAGTTACGTATGCATGCATGTACTCTCACGTTCATATCAGTCAATATTGTCCATGTATATAACCCTTTTCATTTAGCCTACCTCACTCGTATACTCAGTATATTCAGACGTACTGATGCATTTGTGCTTGGTGTTTTCTCTTATGTTACACCATAGGCTCAGAGGCATGATCTCCAAATCATCAGTAGATTACAGGATCAGCAGTCAGAGTTAGACGTGAGTCCTCATCCTTCGAGGACATGATGATTTCATTTCTATTTCAGTTTTCATTTTATTTTAGTAGTTGGAGTTAGTTAGGGACATGTCCCATCAACTCCTTATTCAGTCCAATTAGAGGCTTTTGGACTAGATGTCAGATTAGATGTTCAGACTTCAGTATTTATGTTCCTTTTTGGTATTGTTATACCATATTTTTCAAATATGTATCAGTGTTGAAACTTATGGCCTTACAGTTTATGTTTCCGCTTATTTTATGAGATATTATGCAGTTTACAGGTACAAATATTAGTCATGGGTTAGCTTGTGGTCCTTTGGGGTCATGATCACCGTGTAGCATTTCAGTTTAGAAAATTGGGGCGTTACAAAAACTATGCCAAACAAATCCAAAAACTATCGAAACACCCTATTCATGAGGTCCATGAATGTTACAGGGGCATTATTAGTACAAAGGACATGATTAGGGATTCATAGTGGCCATACCATGTTTTGAAAGCTATTTTGGGCATGTCATCCTTTCTAACCTTCAATTGATGATAACCTGAATGAAGGATAATCTTAGAGAAATATCTAGCACCCTAAAGCTAGTCAAAAGATCATTAATTCTTGGAAGAAGGTACTTATTCTTAACTGTTACTTTATTCAACTGATGGTAATCTATACATATATGGTGGGAGCCATCTTTCTTACGCATAAAAAGTATAGTAGCCTCTCACGGGGAAACACTAGGACAAATGAAGCCTTT
>NW_025848552.1:0-1366 GCF_002878395.1 Capsicum annuum
TGATATCAATTTAATGTAATCAATCTATAAAAACATGAGAAATTCATGGGATTGAATTTCCGAAATGATAAAGGTAATTAATATCAATTATTATTGTATTTGATCCCTTTACACAATTGTAGATTAATTAAATATAATGAAGCTACAAAATTAAGACAGATTTATGGTAAATAAATATATAATATTAATAATAATTTTATTGTTATAAAATTAATTATATTAAATAGAGTTAGAAATCAATTAATATTGAAAATTATTTTAATAAAAAATAAATGCAAAGTTTCGTAATTAATATACATATATTGGTTACAAAAACAACGAACACTGACTTCTACTTTAGCCTTAAATATATTTTAAAATTTACAACATTAAACTTAAAGAACTTGAGTCTATATATTATGATCATAAAATTGATTCTAATTAATTGAAATTAATTAGTTGATTGTATGGTTTTATTACAACAATTTGTACATCATTTATTTACTAAAAATACATATAATTAATTGATTGATTTTGTGCAATCTACTATGATATTATTAATTCAAATGAAATGATTTTTAAATGGTAAGTTTGGATTATAAAAATAAAGGAGATTATTGTATGACTTTAGCATTTCTTATGTATTAAAAAAGATTTATAGACAAAAAGATGTCATGCCTCATAACAATTAAATTTGAACTATTTTAGTAAAACAATAAAAGATTGAATTTAAGAAAATCTGTAATTGAGAAAAAATAATGGTTACCTTATTTGAGTTTTTAGAAAATTATAAAGATAATTAAATAATCAATTAACTATAATCAAATTATAAATTTATAAGAAATTTTTGAGAAATAAATCCGCAATTAGGAAAAAAATAATCATTACCTTTTAAAAATTCTTCCCAAAATTATAAAAGTAATTAATATCAATTTGATATAATCAAACTATTAGAATATGAGAAATTCATGGGATTAAATTTTTGAAATTATAAAGGTAATTAATATCAATTTTTTTCCATATTTGAGTCCTTTATGTAATTGTAGATTAATTAAATATAATCAAGCTATAAAATTAGGACAAATTTATGGTTAACAAATATATAATATTAATAATAATTGTATTGTTATCAAACTAATTATATTAAATTGCGGTAAAAATCAGTTAATACTGACAATTATTGTAATAAAGAATATATGCAAAGTTCCGTAATTGATATACATATATTGATTAAAAAACTAACGAACATTGACTACTACTTTAGCCATAAATATATTTTGAAATTTACAACATTAAATTTAAGGAACTTTAGTCTATATATTATGATCATAAAATTTAATCTAATTAATTTCACTTAATTAGATTAAATTTTATGATCATAATATAT
>NW_025848552.1:1466-3345 GCF_002878395.1 Capsicum annuum
AATATATGCAAAGTTCCGTAATTGATATACATATATTGATTAAAAAACTAACGAACATTGACTACTACTTTAGCCATAAATATATTTTGAAATTTACAACATTAAATTTAAGGAACTTTAGTCTATATATTATGATCATAAAATTTAATCTAATTAAGTGAAATTAATTAGTTGATTGTGTAGTCTTATTACAATTATATCATAATTTATTTATTTAATGGAAATATATATCATTTATTAACTGATTTTGTAAAATCTACTATGATCTTATTAATTCAAATGAAATAATTTTTAAATGGTAAGTTTAGACTATAAAAAGAAAGGAGATTATTGTATGACTTTAGTATTTCTTATGTATTAAAAAAAGATCTAGAGATAAAAGAAATACAATATTACAATATTTTTGGGTTATTTAATTAATTTATGACATTTCAAAATATTGTTCATATCAATTCAGTGATATTTATATGGAAAAGTTAAATTTTGAAAAAATAAATATCTTAAATTTCATAATTTAAGTTAATTTGTGTGCTAAATTGAAAAAGTTAATTTATAGTTTACATTTTATTTCTATTATATGGAAAATTTGACCTCATATGGCAATTTTTAGCCATTGAATAACACAAATTATTTGTTAAACTTTTCTTCTCTCTCTCTCTCTCTCATGGGTATTTCTCAAGTTTTTCATTATGAGTATGTAAATATTTACTTGCCATATTTCTAGATCCTTGTAAATATTCATTTGCCATATGCAGATCCTTGTAAATATTTACCTGCAATTTACAGATCCTTGTTAGTTGTATATATGCATTATACGATGATGAATGAAAGACACAGAATTTGTTTTTTTCTCCATTCTAGTCTTTTGCTATTTTTACATTTCAAGAAAAAATGACAAGAATCCTATATATTCTGACAACCTTTTGCCGGTTCTTACTCTTTAAACTCTTTGATTCAGTAATTTCTCTTTTTTTATTATTTACCATGATTATTTGTTTTATCAGAAGGATTTGATATGTTCTTTGAATTGTTCTTGTGCTATTTGTTTATGGGGTATTTTATTAATTTTCAGTAGAAGACTAGTAGTAAATAATTTTGCGTCATCTCTCTTCTGGTAGTAGTATTAGTATATATTTTCCTTTTCTACTTGTTGTATCGTATACCTCTATTTTCTTACTTGCTACTGTTGTTAATATCCTCTTGTTTTTGCTCTCCTTGTCGAGGATTTATGGGAAATAAATTTTCTACTTGCCAAGGTAGGGGTTACGTATGTTGTTGTTAAAGAAGAAGCATGTAGAAAGTGAGATGTTTTGCTTTGTCTCATAAGTATTTAGTTAGCTTGCCGTATTTTCATGAATGGATAATGATTTGTGAGTGGCTGTTTATGAGTGTTTTGCTTTGTCCTTTGAAATCTCATGGACACTAGTTTGATTCATGTACAGTCTCCATACATAGAGATGATGAAGAACAACTTCTTCTTCTTTGGATCATCAACTAATGATGCAAACAAGACTCCTTCACCACCATTAAAGTCCAAGGAAGTTTCTTCTTGGAGGAGTGTTTCATTGTCATCTGGATCCTTCTATGACAGTGGGTCAGGAAAAAAGAATTTCACGGATTTGAGCAAATCTCCCCATGGTCACAGTGAGAAAGTTCATCCTAATAAATATAGTCGTGATTCAAGCCGGTATGCATATCATTTTGCTGTAGCTTTCTTTTTCACACTTAAACTGATCTTTTAATTTGCATTTTCTTGTCCAAAGTAATGACAAATGTTTTTTCACGGTAGAGACCTTAGTGTTCCAATGTTGATTTGGACTATTAAAAGATTGACAAAGGAGAAGGTACAAATGGCTTCTGAAGTTTCAAGCATGCTACG
>NW_025848553.1:0-2464 GCF_002878395.1 Capsicum annuum
ATCCAAGAACCAGATACAAACTATATAACCCAGAGATTGACCGGATATAATAAGCTAATTGCTTTACCTAAAACCAAACCAAGTCCAGTTAAAACTTGCTATGAATATGGACTACTCAGTAATGTATATACCTCTGAAGGAAATGAGATATCCACTATACCGGAAACATATGAAGCATTTATCATTTTTAAAAGAATAACCAAAGGTACCCTATTTTTTATAAAAATTTACTCAGCACAATCAGAGATATTATATGATGAAGTTAAAAAACCCATACAAATTGTAAAGATAGGAATGACACGAGACATGACTATAGCACAAGATATTATTCCATAACCAGAAATACCTAGAATTGAGATACCAAAAATTTATGCGAATAAGAGAATTATCGGACTATCTACAATTTTGCAAGAGCTAGCAAACACATACCGCAACTAAAATCACATATGGAGTTATTATTCAAGAAATCATGTACTAATATATTCAAATTCAAAGAAATTACGAGAAACAGATATGGAAACTATTAGGAAATGGATTCTGACGTTACTCAAACCAGAGACAGAATCTATCGCCAGAGCTATCAGAGAAAAATTTGTTTCAGAAGAATTATTAACCAGATATTGCAAAACAATTGGACATAAATATCCAGATCATAAATGTTCAAAATGTAATGGAGGAGATAATGATATCTCAGGAGTTCAGCTAGAATAGAAGAAAAATCAACCAAGTAGATAAGAACGTCAGTTGGAAGATACAAAATAAGAAGCAATAATGGAGATATGGAAAAGCAGCAGATACGACAACGAGAAGATATCAACGGAGTAATAATAGAAGACAAGCTATTAAATTGTGAAAGCGACATGTAAACTTTCACAATTTACTTTACGTAAAATATTGAAAACTTTTGTATAGGCTAAACTTTTAGGTTTTTGGATTTTTGACTATTATTAGTCTAGGCATTAATAATTTTTGTCTTATTAGGAGACTTTTTGTAAAGTAGACTAATTTTAAAAACGTGAATACTCTTGTAAAGATTCATTTAGTCTATAAATAAGATGAACTGAAGGCATTGCAAAGCAAGCCTTCATGTGTTGAAGCAAAAACTCTCTCCTGTCCACAACAAATATTTTGCTTAGTTATTAAAAAACAGATTTATTTCAATGAAAAAAGCTATGGAGGACCAAACCTCAGAAATATCAAACCTACCCGAACAGGTATATTTATTTGTGATTATGAATAGCTAAATTCATAATTCCCAACAATCATGGTATGATAAACTAAATTCATTTTCTTTATAGTAGAATTATTCGAAGAATAATATGTTAAGAAGTTTATTAGCAAAGTGAAAAAGGAGAAAAATTCCTAAAAACTATGTCATCCTAAAGGTGAAACCAATGAAACAAGAAGCCGTGGTGGGGAGTAACCAGAGTAGAGGCGCTGTTTAGGGGAAAATATCCAGATTACCATGCTAATAGTGACCAAAGAACATGTTATTTAAGAATACTCTAGTATATAGTAATCTAAGATGACCATATTTTGTTGTGTACATGATTGAAGGGAATATTTTGAAAATAGCAATTTTATGAAAATGAATAATTATTTATCTGATGTGATGGTAGATAAATTTAAAATACTTATTTTGTATGCACTTAAGGATATAAAAGTAGTAGATATAAGAAAAATCATATTAGAAAAAGCATTTGGTAAATATTATATGACTAGAATAAATTACATATCATACCTACCTAACTACTCTTACAAATACTTACCATGATAAATTACATATATTGAGAATTTTTGAAAAAAGATATGAGAAACATACAGTTAATAGAAACATGCAAGAACATGGAAATTAAATATATAGAATTTATTAATGAAAATATGCAAGAACTACTAAGACTAAAACAAACAACTGAAAAATATTATCAAGCTTAAATGACAAATGATATTAAAATACTTGTTTTATATATACTTAGAGATATAGAAATTATAGATATAAAGAAAATAATATGAGAAAAATTACAAGATTATGAAGAGGAAGAATTATTAAACAGTATAGAAACTTACACATTTATTATGAACATCAATATTACTTAGATTCAGATGGATATTATTCAGAATAAATAAATGTTAGAATATATAAAAAAAAAATTAGAGAAAGGCAAAATTTGATATATGAGGAAGTTAATTACATAAATCAACTTGGAATAGAAAAAAGACAACTAGAAGAAAAATTACTTAAAATGAAATTAACCTTAGAAAAAGAAGATACAAATAATGATTTATTTAATACATACGAAAAATTATTTAATACAGATGGAAAATTACCTATACATGAACAACAAATACTAGTTAATCAGATAAAGAAAATAAACCTACGCATTGAATATAGCAAAGTTAGAATAAAATACTACACTGAAATTGCTAAAATTTCAATAGGATAAAATAATAAACTACACAAATT
>NW_025848554.1:0-5381 GCF_002878395.1 Capsicum annuum
TGATTTTGATAGATAGGAAGCATGATGGCTCCTGATGTATATTTATATATTACTGAAATTGTTTTGTTGTGGATTGTCTTTGAAAAGATCTGAGCTAGGTCCGGGAGAAATCTTTAGCACCGAGTGGGAGGTGTAAAGCGACCTTACTTCCCTAGAACTACGTGCCCCCATAGGGGTGAGCCTAAGGCTGATTTATATAGTGATCGCTAGTTTGTGTGGATTTGATATCGATAGTCCTACTCTGATGGCAAGGATAGGACGGCTCTCCCCAACATGGGTTGTACATTGGACTCTATGTAGCTCACATGGTTTATATCGGTTATAGGATCTCCCAGTGTGCGTATGTTTCCTTGTGTCTATGGTGAATGGTGAAGTGATTTTAAAGTGGAATTATGAAAGTTATTCTTCCAAAAGATTTAAATGATATTTACATTATGAGAATTGATATTCTTGATGAACTGAAAGTGATTGACAAATTATATGATGACCCACATGTGTTATTGTACTTATTTTATCGTCTCATGATTATGATGATTTTATTCGGGCTATGTGAGTCTTTCATACATCCTGCATATTTCTTATAAATATTTATGATGATTATGTTTATAGAACTGCGTACACCTCTATATAGTCGGTTTCTTTCCATGGTACTGACCCACATCTTCGGATATGGGCTGCATTTTCTCAGAATGTAGGTAAAAGTGCTCAGTTCCAGGTTTGATAGTGATTCTTTGGGCACGCTGTTCTACATTCTCTGTTGTGGTGAGTCCTCATGTTCCGAGGACATGATGTCTGATATTTGTTTCACGAAATTATTTACATTTGATAACTGAGTATGACTCAGTTGGGGCATGTCTCAATGGCGCGCTCATTTTATTGATTTTCTTAGAGGCTTGTAAGACTAGTATAGATGTTGGGAGTTGACTAATAAGTCATATTTTGTTATCTTTCTTAAATTGTTTGTTTTATTGTTGGATGATGATTAATCTGTTGATATTTGAGGATTACTTATGGAAACCCCGTTGATTTGTGTTAAACTGAATGAAAATGTCTCAAAGGGTTAGCTTGGGGCTACACACAGCCTCAAGCACCGTGTGACACTTTGGGACCCATTTTCTGGGGCGTTACAGAATTAGTATCAGAACCTAAGGTTTTAAGGTGTCCTAGGGAGTCTCACAAGCCGCGTTAAGCAGAGTCTTGATCATCAGTGTGTAGCGCGCAACATCTATGAGCAAGAGGCTACAAGACATTTTAGGAAAGAGTGTGATTCTTTCTTTTAGAAGTCTATCATGCTTAAAGGATCTCCCGCTGCTATTGATTTGTGCTTTCCACTTTTAGAAATATGCCTCCACGTTGAGCGAGAAGAAATAATGATGGTCAACAACCTCAACCCGCTGACCTATTTAATGAAAACATGTCTCATGCTTAATTTTGGGTAGCCTTTCAGGCACTGGCCCAAGCTGTTACTGCAAATATTCAGGCCAACCTGACCCAGGCTCCACAACAGCAGGGAGGTGATTCAGGTATTGCCAGGATCCATGACTTCATGCACATGAATCCGCCAGAATTCTATGGGTCCAAGTCTGATGACGATCCACGGTTGTTTTTAGAGGAGGTGCGGAAGATTACCCAGGTGATGCATGTATCTGAGGAACATAGTGTGGAGTTGGATGTGTATAGGTTGAAAGACCTTGGCTATGAATGGGTTGTTGCTTGGAGGAAAGGTAGAGGTGAGAGAGCTGTCCCTACAACTTGGTAAGAGTTCCAGGATGCATTCCTGGATAAGTTTTGCCCTTTGGAGATGAGGAAGGCGAAGGTGGAAGAGTTTATGAACTTCCGATAGGGCTTTACGACTGGTAGAGAGCACTGTCTAAAGTTCAATCAGTTGGGCAAGTATGCTCCTAACTTAGTGCCTGATAATCGGGCTAGTATGAGTAAGTTTGTGACTGAAGTATCTAGTTATGTGGTTAAGGATTGTAGGTCTGCTATGCTGAATAGTGAGATGAATCTTTCTAGGCTGATGACTCATTCCCAACAGATTAAGGCAGACAAGATTAAGGAGAGAGATAGAATGAGAAAAAATAAGAGAGCTAGGTCCGAGCAGCACGGACAGGGTCAGACTAGATTGTAGGAAGGGAGTCGCTCTTAGTATCAGGATTGTTCGGCTATGCCAGCACTGTCATCTACTAGTGCTCCCGTGCCTAGAGGTAGGCAGGAGCAAGGTAGCATGTCATATTCATCCAGGTCCCAATACAGTGCTAGCAGTAAGCCAAATCGTCCCCTGTGTCCTAAGTGTGGTAGGGCTCATTCGGGTGAGTGTTGAGGTGAGAAAAAGGGTTGTTTTCGGTGTGGTGACATGGGTCACAGAGCTAGAGATTTTCCATAGGATGGATAAGGGCGTCATGACTATCGCCCTCAGACCCAGACTCAGACTGTTAGTGCTCTAGTTCCAGTGAATCGCCCAGCCCCAGCTCAGGGCACCTCTTCTAGCAATGCTGGCGGGCAGCGCCAGAATAGATTTTATGCTTTACAGTCCTACCAAGAATAGGAGGACTATTCCGATGTTGTTATTGGTATGCTTCGTATATTTCAGTTTGATGTGTATGCTTTGTTGGATCCTGGATCCAGTTTCTCATAAGTTACACCTTTGATTGTTGTGAATTTTGAAATGAGTCCTGAGATTATTCCTGAGCCGATCCTAGTTTCTACCCCAGTGGGTGATTCGATTATTGCCCAAAAAGTGTATAAAAATGTCCTGTTACTATTCTTCATAGAGTCTTATTGGCTGATCTAATTGAGTTAGACATGGTAGATTTTGATGTGATTCTGGGTATGGACTGGCTGTATTCTTATTATCCCTCTATTGATTATCGGACCCGAGTGGTCAAGTTTCAGTTTCTGGGTGCATCCGTGTTTGAGTGGTCTGGGAATTTTGTGTCACCCAAATGTCACCTAAAAGCTAGAAAGCTTATTTCCAAGGGGTGTATTTACCATTTGGTTAGAGTCAAAGACACTAAGTCTAAGACTCCAACTCTCCAGTCTGTTAACGTCGTCAATGAGTTTTCTAATGTCTTTCCGAATAATCTCCCAGGGATACCTCCTCATAGAGAGATAGAGTTCAGGATTGATCTTCTTCCCAATACTCAGTCTATTTCTATTCCTCCTTACCATATGGCCCCTGCAGAACTTAAGGAGTTCAAAGAGAAACTCAAAGATCTACTAGATAAGGGTTTCATAAGGCCTAGTGTTTCTCCTTGGGGTGCTCCTATGTTGTTTGTGAGAAAGAAAGATGGCTCTTTGCATATGTGCATTGATTACTGCCAACTGAATAAAGTTACCATAAAAAATAAGTACCCCCTACCGAGAATAGATGATTTGTTTGACCAATTGCAAAGTGTAAATTATTTCTCAAAGTTAGACCTTCGTTCCAGCTATCATCAACTCAAAGTTAGGGAGTGTGACATCCCAAAAAATGCTTTCCGAACTCATTATGGCCATTTTGAGTTTCTTGTTATGTCTTTCTGGTTAACTAATGCCCCAGCAGCTTTCATATACCTCATGAATCGAGTGTTGAGACCATATCTGGATATATTTGTCATAGTGTTCATCGATAATATACTGGTGTACTCCTGTAGTGAGGATGAACATTCTGATCATCTCCGACCTCTCTTGAAAACCCTTAGAGATCATAAGTTATTTGCCAAGTTCAGTAAGTGTGAGTTTTGGCTAAGGTCAGTTGTTTTTCTGGGTCATATCATTTCTTCTGAGGGTATTAAAGTTGATCCCCAAAAGATTGAAGCTGTTAGAAATTGGCCTAGACCTATTTCTCCGACTGATATCCAAAGTTTCTTGGTTTAGCTGGCTATTACTGCCATTTTGTTGAGGGTTTCTCCTCCATAGCGTCTTCTATGACTTGGTTGACCCAAAAGAAAGTGAAGTTCTTGTGGTCCAAATCTTATGAGAAGAGTTTTCAGGAGTTGAAGACTCGACTCGTTTCAGCCCCTGTTTTGACTTTACCTGATGGTGTTAATGGTTTTATGGTGTACTGTGATTCTTCGAGTGTTGGGTTGGGTTGCGTATTGATGCAGAAGGGTAAGGTGATAGCTTATGCTTCTAGACAGTTGAAACCCCATGAGAAAAATTACCCCACACAAAACCTTAAGTTGGTTACTGTTGTGTTTGCTTTGAAAATCTGGAGACACTATTTGTATGTTGTCCATGTTGATGTTTTCGCTGATCATAAGAGTCTGCAGTATGTGTTTACCCAGAGAGAATTGAATCTTAGGCAGAGACGATGGTTCGAATTATTAAAGGACTATGATATGAGTGTGCTGTACCATCCGGGTAAGGCCAATGTTGTGGCGGATGCCCTAAGTAGAGTGTCCATGGGTAGTGTTTCGTATGTGGTAGAAGGTAAGGAAGAGTTGGCTCGTGATGTACATCGTTTGGCTAGATTGGGGGTTAGGTTGTTTGACTCTGCTGAAGGTAGTATAGGGGTTCAGAGTAGTTTCGACTCCTCCTTGGTTTCGGAAGTGAAAGAAAAGCAATACTTAGATGCTAGTTTGGTCAGACTGACGGAGTCAGTCAAGGACCAAAAAGTAGAGGTTTTCTCCCAAGGGGGAGATGGTGTGTTGAGATTGCAGGGTAGATTGTATGTCCCGAATGTTGATGATCTGAGACAGAGGATTATGGCTGAAGGTACGGGGCACAATATTTTATTTATCCTGGTGCCACCAAGATGTACCGAGACTTGCGGGAAATCTATTAATGGAGTGGCATAAGAAAAATATGACAACATTTGTAGCAAAGTGTGCAACATGCCAACAAGTTAAGGTTGAACACCAAAGACCTTGTGGTATAATGCAAGAGTTTAGTATTCCCACCTGGAAGTGGGAAGAGATAAATATGGACTTCATGATTGGTTTACCTCCTTCCTGGTGCTATCATGATTCCATTTGGGTTGTGGTTGATAGGTTGACTAAGTCAGATCATTTCTTACCTGTTCATACTTCATATACTACTAAGGATTACACTAGATTATATATCCGAGAGCTAGTCAGACTGCATGGAGTTCCCTTGTCTATCATTTCGGATAGGGGTACTCAGTTCACTTCGCAATTTGGGAAAGCTTTACAGAAGGGTCATGGTACCCAAGTGCTTTTGAGTTCTACTTTTCATCCGCAGATAGATGGTCAGGCTGAGCGGACCATCTAGACCTTAGAGGATATGTTGAGATCTTGTGCACTTGACTTTAAGGGAAGTTGGGATGATCACTTACCATTGATAGAGTTTGCTTACAATAATAGTTTCCACTCTAGTATTGGCATGGCTCCATTTGAAGCCTTATATGGGATAAAGTGTAGATCACCCATAAGTTGGTT
>NW_025848555.1:0-2386 GCF_002878395.1 Capsicum annuum
TGACATGGGTCACAGAGTTAGAGATTGTCCACAGGATGGAAAAGGGCATTGTGACTATCACCCTCAGACCCAGACTCAGACTGTTAGTGCTCCAGTTCCAGCGACTCGCCCAGCCCTAGCTTAGGGTGCCTCTTCTATCAATGCTGGCGGGCAGCGCCAGAATAGATTCTATGCTTTACCGTCCCTCCAAGAATAGGAGGACTCTCCCAATGTTGTTACTGGTATGCTTCGTATATTTCAGTTTGATGTGTATGCTTTGTTGGATCCTGGATCCAGTTTCTCATATGTTACACCTTTGATTGCTGTGAATTTTGAAATAATTCCTGAGATTATTCCTGAGTCTATCCTAGTTTCTACCCCAGTGGGTGATTCGATTATTGCCCAGAAAGTGTATAAAAAGTGTTCTGTTACCGTTTTTCATAGAGTCTTGTTGGCTGATATGATTGAGTTAGACATGGTAGATTTTGATGTGATTCTGGGTATGGACTAGCTGTATTCTTCTTATGCCTCTATTGATTGTTGGATCCGAGTAGTCAAGTTTCAGTTTCCGGGTGCATCAGTGTTTGAGTGGTCTGCAAATTCTGTGTCACCTAAGAGTCATTTTATCTCTTACCTCAAAGCTAGAAAGATTATTTCCAAGGGGTGTATTTACCATTTGGTTAGAGTCAAAGACACTAAGTTTGAGACTCTAACTCTCCAGTCTTTAATGTCGTCAATGAGTTTTGTGATGTCTTTTTGGATGATCTCCCATGGATACCTCCTGATAGAGAGATAGAGTTCAGGATTGATCTTCTTCCCAATACTCAGCCCATTTCTATTCCTCCTTATCGTATGGCCCCTATAGAACTTAAGGAGTTGAAAGAGTAACTCAAAGATCTACTAGATAAGGGTTTTATAAGGCCCAATGTTTCATCTTGGGGTGCTCCTGTGTTGTTTGTGAGAAAGAAAGATGGCTCTTTGTGTATGTGCATTGATTACTGCCAACTGAATAAAGTCACCATAAAAAATAAGTACCCCCTTCCGAGAATAGATGATCTATTTGACCAATTGCAAGGTGCAAGTTATTTCTCAAAGATAGACCTTCGTTCCAGCTATCATCAACTCAAAGTTAGGGAGTGTGACATCCCTAAAAGCACTTTCTGAACTCGTTATGGCCATTTTGAGTTTCTTGTTATGTCTTTCGGGTTAACTAATGCCCCAGTAACTTTCATGGACCTCATGAATCGAGTGTTCAGACTATATCTAGATATGTTTGTCATAGTCTTCATTGATGATATACCGGTGTACTCCTATAGTGAGGATGAACATTCTGATCATCTTCGAACTGTCTTGCAAACCCTTAGAGATCACAAGTTGTTTGCCAAGTTTAGTAAGTGTGAGTTTTGGCTAAGGTCAGTTGCTTTTCTAGGTCATATCATTTCTTCTGAGGTTATTAGAGTTTATCCCCAAAAGACCGAAGCTGGTAGAAATTAGCCTAGACCTATTTCTCTGACTGATATTTGAAGTTTCTTGGGTTTAGCTAGCTATTACCGCCATTTTGTTGAGGGTTTCTCCTCTATAGTGTCTCCTATGACTTAGTTGACCCAAAAGAAAGTGAAGTTCTTGTGGTCCGAATCTTGTGAGAAGAGTTTTTAGGAGTTGAAGTCTCGACTCACTTCAGCCCCTATTTTGACTTTGTCTGATGGTATTGATGGTTTTATGGTGTACTGTGATACTTCGAGAGTTGGGTTGGGTTGCGTATTGATGCAGAAGAATAAGGTGATAGCTTATGCTTCTAGATAGTTGAAACCCCATGAGAAAAATTACCCCACCCATGGCCTTGAGTTGGCTGCTGTTATGTTTGCTTTGAAAATCTGGAGACACTATTTGTATGGTGTCCATGTTGATGTTTTCACTGATCATAAGAGTCTGCAGTATGTGTTTACCCAGAGAGAATTGAATCTTAGGTAGATACAATGGTTAGAATTATTAAAGGACTATGATATGAGCGTGCTGTACCATCCGGGCAAGGCCAATATTGTGGCGGATGCCCTAAGTAGAGTGTCCATGGGTAGTGTTTCGCATGTGGTAGAAGGTAAGAAAGAGTTGGTTCGTGATGTACATCGTTTGGCTAGATTGGGGGTTAGGTTGTTTGACTCTGCTATAGGTAGTATAGGAGTTTAGAGTAGTTCCGAATCCTCCTTGGTTTCAGAAGTGAAGGAAAAGCAATACTTAGATGCTAGTTTGGTTAGACTAAAGGAGTCAGTCAAGGACCAAAAAGTAGAGGTTTCCTCCCAAGGGGGAGATGGTGTGTTGAGATTGCAGGGTAGATTGTGTGTCCCGAATATTGATGATCTGAGACAGAGGATTATGGCTGAAGCACACGGGGTGCGATATTCTATTCATC
>NW_025848556.1:0-3830 GCF_002878395.1 Capsicum annuum
TCTTTTTTGTTCACTATGTTTATTTAATATAAATGCTGGACTATTATGTTTACTATTTTTTTTTGTATATACTGTTTTTCTAATAATTCATCTATATGCATTTTAAATTCTTTTAAATCGTCAAAATTATATGTTAATGATTTTTGAGTTATTATGCTATTTTTATCTATTAATTCAATTTTTATAGTAGTTTTATGTTTTTCCTATCCTTTTAATGGATCTTCACTATATAATTATCTTAATTTTTTCTTTATTATTTCTACCTTATCTATTGAAAATATAATTATTTCTTTTTTATTTATCAAAAATACAACTAGTTCTACTATGTTTTCTGTATTTTTTTATATTTTCTAACTTTTGTGTAATTTTTTCACTTCCTTTTATCCAATCAGTTTTCTTTCTTATTTTATTAATAACTCTTTTTTCTCTTACTTTTTGTTTACATGGTGTTGTAAACCACCAATCTATTTTAGTTATTATATGTGGGTACAATTTATCTAAAAATGACATTCCTAAAAGCATATCTTTTGATGTTAGTTCATAATTATAGATTTCCTCTATTGTTATTATTTTATCCCATATCTGTATTTTTACATTTTTAGCTTTATATGTAATTAAGCTTCCTTCATTATTAAATTCTTTGACTACTATTGGTGTTTTTAATTTATCCTATTTACTTTCTGGTAAACAGTTGTATCTAAATAAGTTTGCTTTTGCTCCTGTATCTATCATAGGTGTATAATACCTATTATAATATCCTTCTACTATTATTTTTACAAGTACATATATTTTCATATCATGTTAAAGCTCTTTTTATGAATAATTTTTCTTTATTATATGTTATACATAATTGTGTATGTTCTATATTGTATGGTTTTACTTGTTCTAATCATTTTATTCCTAATATTATGTCTGCTTTTTGCATTTCTTCCTTTATTTCAAATTCTATTTTTATTTTTCTGACTATATCTTTAATGTTTATTAGACCCCTTTTGTAGATCTGGGCATATATTGCTATTAGATTTTATTTCTTCACTTTTTACTAGATATTTTGCTATATAATTTTCTTCCTGTCCTGTGTTTAAGAGTATTAAATATTCTTTTTCATTTATTGTTCCCGTTATGTAATATTGATTTAAATTAACTGTTGAAGTTGTTTCATAACTTGTTCTTTTTTATTAGCTTGATGATTCTGATTTTTCATGAGCTATTCTTTTTGATGTAGTTATTCTATCATTTATTATTTCTAAATCTTCTTCTATGTCTATATTTTTGTTACTCTAATCATTATTATCAATTGTTTTTACAAATTGTTCAAAAAGACTTTCTATTTGTATTTTGTTAATTTTATTTTTTCCTATTATTTTATGTCTTGTTGTTAATACATATAGATTTTTACATCTTGCTATAAATATTTTACTTCCTGGGGTTAGTTCTATTCCTGATATTTTCCAATATAATACTAGTGATTTATCTATATTTTTATATGTTATTGCTACTGAATAATTCACACTTATTATAAATTTAAATTTTTGGTCTATTAAATTTCTTTTTATGACTGTTATTATACTTTTTTCTATAGGCTTAATAATTCTATCATCTGCTAAATATAATTCTATTGGTGTATCTATTACTTCTCTAAAATATGTTTTTATTAATATCTTTGTACCTCCAAGGTGTACATATTTTATTGGGTCTTTACTTTTTATATCATTTATTTCTTTATTAATTATTCTTTTTGTTAATAGTGGTATACTAGCTCTACCTTTTGCATATCTACAGTCTATTACATGTTCTTTTTGGCTTACTACGTAGTATTCTTCTTTTTTTCTACTAAATATATTTTTTATTGTTGGTATTTTAAATATTTTTCTACACTTAAGTCTAACTCTTTTCCTTTTATTTCGTCAAATATATTACTGTCAAATGTTATTTTTTTATCTATTCCTTCTTCATTTAAATATTCTTCCTTTGTTATTATTTTTATATCTTCTTTAGTTATTTGGTTCATTTTTATATCTTCTTCAGTCATTTGATTCATCTAATTTACTATCTATTTCATTATCTATTTCATTTTCTGAAATTTCATGCATACTATCTTCAATTTCTAATTCGTAATCTATAAAATCTATTTGCATATATTTTGCATAATCTATCTCTATTTCTGATATTTTTTTCTTTTTTGAAATTTTAGGCATTTTCCAATCTCTAGCTAAATGTCCTAGTTTTCCACAATTATAACAAGTACATTCTTTTATAGATTTCTTATTCCTATATGGTCTTTTATGTTTATAATTTTTTACATAATATCTTTTTCTTGGTTTCTTATACTTATATTTTGATTTATTATATTTCTTATATTTCTTATGTCTTTTTCTTTTCTTATAATATCTTTCTTTCTTCACATCCAAATTGATGAGCTATTTTATCTTTGCAACATGCTAAATTTCTTATTAATGTTTTGTCCATTTTTATTTCTTCTCTATATTTTTCACATAAATTTCTATACCATTGTTGTAAAAATTTTATTCTTGCTCCTAGGGTATCTACTATTTTTGCTTCATCCCAACTCTTTATTATTTTTGAACTAAATGGTTCAGATAATTTACTAAAATATAAGCTTATTATTTCTTTACTTTCTTCTATATTATATGTTCCCTTATAATAATATTCTTTAAATGCGCACACGTGCTCATCTATATAATACACATTACATATTGCTAGTTTTAAAATTAAATTTCTATTTATATCTTTTTCTTTATTTTGCTCTTCTTCTTCTGTTGTTACACTGCTAAATTCATCTCTTATAGCTATTTCATATTTTTTCAATATTTCTGTTGGTAGTATTTTAGTAGTTGTTGATGTTCCTTCTGTTTTATTATCAGATCTTAATACTTTTTTACTTGCTTCGGCTAGGTTTAAAAACCATAATTTTACTATTCCTATTAATGTCTTTTCTATATATTCTGGTGTGTTTGTTGTATCTATTTTATTATCTAATAATTGTTTTGACATGTATCCTACCCATAGTTGTATTATTTTATTTGTGTCTATTACACAGTCTAAATCTAAAAAGTTGTAATTAATTATTTATTTTGGTGTCCATTTATTATATTCATCCTTTGGATTATATCTTTTAAACTTACTTTTGTAAGTATATGCTGGTTTTCTTATTTCTAATGTACTAGGTATTATATTTTTATCTAGAGTATTTACTTCTGTATTTATCAGTTCTAGATTTTCTTTATTAATTACTTCTTGTTCTCCATTAATATCTAGTTTTCCTATGTTTTCTAGAATTTCTGTATATGTTTCACTATCTTCCGAATCATAATTATATGTTTCTTCAGCATCTATTGCATTTATTTCTAATTTACTGGTTTCTGGTTCTTTATTTGTTATTTCTAATTTTTCTTTAAATTGATTTATCTCGTTTAATAATTTTTGTTCTTTATCTTTTTCTTCTTTTTCTTTCTGTCTCTTTTTATATAAATCCTTTAGCATTTGTAGTTCTTTTTCTAATTCAACAATCCTACTATTTTTAGTTTCTTCTATTTTTCGTATTTCTTCTGTGATTTGTTATTTTATTTTATCTATTTCCTTTTTTGTCTATCTCTTCGTTTTCTCTTTCTATTCTTACCATGGCTACGAACTTATCTTCTAATTTTAATTCTTCTTTTTCTAACATTAAATATAAATGTTAACCTATTTTCTTATATCTTCTTCCTAAATTAGAGAATACTATTTTTATTTTTAATCCTTCGTGATTTTCATATGTTTTTTCATATATTATAAATTCTTCTTTGTTCATTTTATTTAAACGTATATAG
>NW_025848557.1:0-359 GCF_002878395.1 Capsicum annuum
TGCCAAGATAGTATCTTTATGTGTTATTATGAATCTATGACATTATACGAGTTGATAACATGTAAGTTTGATTATTTATGAGGAGTAATTGTATGATTTACATCTATGCCTAAGTTGTGCATGTAAGGTGTTTGATAAAATAGCTAAGAGACTAGAAATCATGCATTATACCTAAATTGTGACAAAGGGAAGGATTCATGATAGGCCTCTATGATTCAATGTCATCCATGTTGATAATGTGTCTTCTGAACACTGTTGGATTACTCATGAACTAGTCTTATGGAATTATGCTATGCTTACTTGCAAAACCCTCTCATGTACAAGATGTAGAATACCCATGAAGTACATGGGTATTCTAC
>NW_025848557.1:459-1264 GCF_002878395.1 Capsicum annuum
TCATGAACTAGTCTTATGGAATTATGCTATGCTTACTTGCAAAACCCTCTCATGTACAAGATGTAGAATACCCATGTACTTCATGAAATTTGCCAAGTTATGATATAATGGATTATGGTTGTAATATGTAATGAACATGCTACTGAAAGCTATGCAAGTATATACATGTTGTATGAAATTCCCTTCCATGAAATAGATTGTTGAGAACCATGCTTAGTATGAAATCCCTTATTTATGATATTGTGGATTATGGACTCTACTCTTATGATCTAGTCAATCATGTGTGTCATTTTCCTTTCATCGAGTACGGGGGTACTTGTACCTGAAAAATATAGTTGTGTGCCTAGATCCATGTTATGTTTTCACGATACTCTCAGTTAAGCCATGATCTATAGAAATCAGTCAGTCATGTGACTCAAGGAAAACTCAGTAATCTCAATAAATCTCAGTAACTTTAGTACTCTTAATTAGTCCTCAGAACTCATTATATTCCATCCGTCATCAGAATCCAGTAAACTCAATTTTAGCTCCGATAAACTATACCACTATTTTCAGTTTAGTAAATCAGTATCAGTTCAGCAAATCAGTTTAGTTAAGTTATTTAGTTCACCCCAGTTATTCAGTTTAGTGTCTTTCAAATGAGAGTAGGATTCAGCACCGAGCGAACCTAGGGATGGGGGCTCACTCACTAGAATAGGACTGAGATCCCTAGAAGCAATCCATACGTTCCAAAACTATGTTTCCAGTGTAGGTATGAGATATTACCCATTAGATAGGACTGACATACTCAGGGGTCACCCGTTAG
>NW_025848558.1:0-1254 GCF_002878395.1 Capsicum annuum
ATTAATTCATATTTTATTTTAGTAATCAATTTAGTTATTAAAATAATAATTTAATTTGAATCAATATATGACTAACATGTTACAACAGATGAGTAATTTGTTGGAAATGACCAAACAGATATAGACATCTGTTGCAACAGATGCCTCACTTGTTACAATAATTAATTCATCTATTGAAAATTATCAAACAGATATAGACATTTGTTGCAACAGGTGACTGAGTTATTGCAACATATAACTCATCTGTTGAAAATTATTAAATAGACAAAATATGTGTTGAAAAATAATTTAAAATACTAAAGCTCAAATATTTTTTAGGAGAACTCAAATTTTTTTCTCTTGTCTTCAATTTTAATTAAATCAATTTAATTATCATTAATAATTGATTAATTTGAATCAACAAATGACTAACTTAGCTTGTTATAAGCATTTGTTGCAATAGATGACTAACTTGTTGGAACAAATAGGTCATCCGTTGGAAAATAATAAAAATACTAGGGAACTCAAATATTTTTAGGAGAACTCAAATATTTGTCCCATTGTCTTAAAGAATTGTCTTTAATTTTAGCTGAATCAATTTAGTTATTATTAATAATTACTTAATTTGAATCAACAGATGACTAACATGTTGCAACAGATGATTTATCTGTTGAAAATTATCAAGCAGATAGAAAATATGTTATAACAGATGGGTCATCCATTAGAAAGCAATTAAAATACTAGGGAACTTAAACGTTTTTAGGAGAACTCAAACGTTTGTCCCCTTGATCCTTTTGCATTTGATGAATGATATACTATTTTTGTCTTCTTTACCTGTTTCATAAAATTTATCATGTGTTTCACTTATTCGTTATGCCCCTGTTGAAATTTTTGGAATTTTTTTAGGTCAAATTTTGTTTATATATCACTTGGACATTACTTCATAGGTGATTTTGTAAGCATTATTATGATTTTTATTGAATTTTTTCTTTATTATATTTGCTACTGCTACAATGGATAGAACCTGTAACATGAATCCAACATATGAGTCATTTGTTGCAACAAGTGAGTAATCTGTTGCAACATATGACTAATTTGTTGCAACAGATGAAAAATATGTTAGACTCATGTTACAACATTATAATACGAATCTAACAGATGAGTAATCTATTGCAACAGATTAGTCATATATGTTCCAACAGATTACTCATTTATTGCAACAGATTACTCATATATGTTGCAAGAGATTACTAATCTGCGCAACAGATTAGTCAT
>NW_025848559.1:0-2621 GCF_002878395.1 Capsicum annuum
CATATTTTATATGTGTTGCAACAGATAATATATCTGTTGTCACAGATGTGTTATCTGATGCAACAGATATAGAATCTGTTGCCACAACTCAATAAAAACGGTTCTTTGAAAGACTAATTAATAATAATAATCTGAAAAGTCATGACTTATATCACCATATTTATTTTCTTAATTTAATAAAAAATTTAATTAATGTGTAGAGGTGAATAGTCGCGCCTTTTTGCCTCTCATTCAAATTCAATCCTCTATAAATAGGTCCATCCTTACTTAATTGTTCATTCAAATACACACTCTATTTATTTGAAGCCAGCTGCTTAAAGACAAGCCCCCTAACCCTTCCCCCCTATTTTTGCCCTATCACTAGTGGTTACTCCCGCCGCGAAGACATTCATAAACAGCTCTACCGGGGCGCCAGAAGGTCTCTCGCTCCTTTCTTCGATTCCTGGTTTAGGCGGTATCCGGGCCCTTTTAGAGGCAACGCATCTCGTCTTTCATATTACACTCTAGAAGATAAGATTATGGCTGACCCAGTATGGGACGTTGCTTTTCTGCAAGACGCTGTGAATGAACTTCGAAATCTACTTCGTGATCTGCAATGGGAATTGGGAGGAGTTAGATCAAGAATGCTCCACGAGATACGCAGGCTGAGGAAGGCCTTGCTACTTCCGGTTGAAGATTGGTCGGCTGGCAATGATGATGCTGATAATAATAATAATAATAATAATAATAATAATAATAATAATAATTAGACTATTATTTTTCTTTTAGTCTATTATATGTATTTTGATTTGTTTAATAAATAAATTGTGTTTGATCTTTGACGTTTTAATCCATATTTAATTTTCATTCTGTCTATTATCTTCTCAACAAATATTTCGACAATTTGACGTAAAAAGGAATAATTTAGAATCCAGTTGCAATAGCAAGATTTATCTGTTGGGTTTGTGGAAGGGGTTGATTTGTGTTGTTTCAAACAGATTAATCATTCATTGCAACAGATAATTAGTCTGGTGCAACAGATAAACATTTTGATGCAACAAATAATTAGTCTGGTGCAACAGATAAACATTTTGATGCAACAAATAATACTTCTGATGCAACAGATAATACGATGGTGCAACAAATAACTAGTTTGATGCAACAGATTACTCATCTGATACACTAGATGATTGATCTGTTTAAATTATGGCATTTGTGCTGGATTCATAATCGGGGTTCTATCTATTGTTGGAAAAACAGAAGTGTACCCAGATGACAAATACGAATAAAAATCATAATTTTACTTACCAAAGTAACCTATGAAGTAATGCCAAAGTGGAAAGTGATGTAGTAAATAAAATTTGACCTAAGAAATTGGTCAGATCGCAGCAGTAGCGTTGTACCAACAACAACAACAACAACAAATGGTCGACAAGAAGAAGATGAAGCAGAAGATGATGAAAAAATCGCTAAGAGAGAGAAAACAATAATGGATGAGAAGAGAGAGAAAGACGCCTTTTTTTTCCTCCTTTCCCGTTATTTTAGGTATACATTAGGATTAAAGTATAAATTTAAAAACTTATGGGTTATTTTAAAACTTTTCCAACTTTCTTAATACATAATAAAATAATTGTCACCTCCAACTAATAATTAAGATTTGTGTCTCCTACATCTCATTTTAAAACTCTTTTTTCACCTGTGGCCCAAACCCCCAGGTCACTTGACTAAAGCATAGTAAATCTTATAATGTTTTTATTATAATTTTCTTTGTAGTCTTATTTTGTGAATATTTGTAATGTAAAAAATTTCAGTCGTTCTATTAACCAAGCACATACAAATATAAATATTTTTTTCCACAAGAAAACAAATATGAAAATCACAAAATTGAAGATTCATTCAAAAAATTACAACTCTAATTCTTAAAGTTCAAAGATCAAAAATATATTCATAAATCTAGGAAATTGTTGAATATTTGTAATGGACGAAGGCAGTTCTCTTATCCCAGTAGAATTCAGAGTCAGCCTTATCAAGCAATGCATATCTCCATTGATTTCTGGAAATGTATCTAATTTTGGGCAATTACATAGACTGATCAGTTGAAGGGATTCCATCTGAATGTAGCTCGGAAGCTTCTTTAAGTTCTCACATCCAAGTATCGCTAACCGAAAGAGCTTCTTTTGAACTCCGAGAGATGTTGGAATCTCTACCAATCCGGAACATCGAATTATGGAAAGCTCTTCTAGTTGTTGTGATTCAAAGACGCTGTTTGGCAGCGTTGCAAGTTTATTGCAACCTTCAATATAGAGTGACTCAAGATTTCGACTAGCGTCTGGAATACTTTGAAGAACTTCACCACCTCTCAATTTCATAAAATTAAGGGCGCTGAGAGATGGGGGTAAGCTTCTTATCCAGGGGAATCCTACACCTAGTTTTGATAAGCGCGGCATATCTCCACAGATTTCTGGAAATTCTTCTAAGCTTGTGCATTCGTCAAGTGAGAGAGTCTCAAGAGATTCCATGGTAACAAATTTTGGAAGCTTCTTAAGTTTGACACAACCATACAAAATCAAAGAAGTAAGCATTTTGCAATGCCCAATAGAGGGATGGACCTCTTCCAAATTCTCACAGTGCCATAAATTTAG
>NW_025848560.1:0-1307 GCF_002878395.1 Capsicum annuum
TATATATGTGTGCTCGAGCTTATACAGGTGATTATTTTCTTTTATATGCGACATGATGCTGTCCGCATTTTAGGTTGTCATAGAGGTATGCATGGGAAGTATAAGGTTATGAGCTAGTTCTCTCGGGCCTCCTCGGTTATGGGTGCCAGTCCGCCCCAAGAGGATTTGAGGCGTGACAAAAGTGGTATCAGAGAAGTTCATCCTAGTGAGTCTATTAAGCCGTGTCTACGTAGAGTCTTGTTTATCGGTGTGTTGTGCACCGCATCTATAAATAGGAGGCTATGGACATTTAGGAATTGTTTCTTTTCTTCATGTCTTAGATTGTGCGATAGAGCCTATATTGTATATGAAGTCATAGTCGACCACTAAATCCATTTGTTTCTCTTATTATAGTAATGATGTCGGTAACCAGAAGCAAGAATACCGGTAAGCAAGTAGATGTGGCTGCCGGAGAGGGGACTAGTAAGTCACCCACTATACCAGCTAATCAAAGTGAGGCTCCAGTTGAGCATGCATCAGAAACTTCTTCTACTCTGGAAAAAAGAAGGGGGAGGAGAACTATATCCCCAGAGCCACCTATTAATGTTGTTGATCAAGATCTTAGAAATGTAGTGCAACTTTTGACTTGTATAGTTGTTGGGCAAGCTCAAGGGAAAGCCATTCCTACCACGGGTCCTAGTGGTACAGATAGGGTGGCTAGCTTTCGAACACAAGATTTTCTTAAGATGGATCTTCCCACTTTTACTGGATCATATCTTAACGAGGACCCACAGGACTTTATTGATCAAATTCAAAGGGCCTTAGATGTTATCCATGTAACGGGTAGAGAGACAGTGGAGTTAGTGGCGTATAGATTTAAAGAGAAGGCTATATATTGGTACAAGGACTGGAAACGATCTAGGGGTATTGATGCACCCCCAGCTACTTGGAAAGAGTTCAAAGAGGCATTTCTTGATCATTATCTTCCATTCGAGATTCGTCAGGCCCGTGCAGATCAGTTTTTAAATCTTTGTCAGGGGAATATGAGCGTGAGGGAGTACAATCTACGATTTAATTCCTTGTTGAGATATGCTTCTTATGTTGTAGCTACTATGGATGACAGAGTTTATCAATATATGGATAGGCTGGATCCATATCTGGTTAGAGATTGTACTATTGCCGCTTTGAACTCTTTCCAAGTAGCTGGGGGTGCATCAATACCCCTAGATCGTTTCCAGTCCTTGTACCAATATATAGCCTTCTCTTTAAATCTATACGCCACTAACTCCACTGTCTCTCTACCCGTTACATGGATAACATCTAAGGCC
>NW_025848560.1:1407-2631 GCF_002878395.1 Capsicum annuum
GAACAAAGATATAGACATAGCGAGGATCCAAGCTTTTGCACAGAAAATAGAAGATCAGAGGCAGAGGAGAAAAACACAGGAATTAGAAAGAGGATATTCCAAGAGGGCTAGATCTACAGGGCAGTTCATGGCATCCTAAGGAGGGTTCAGTCCATAGTTTTCTGCTAGACCACCTAGGCCATTATCTTCTTATTCTGCAGCTAGTGCCCCATCAAAGTTTCAAGGGTCCATAGGAAATAAATTTAGGCACAGAAGTGAGAGTCAGAGTTCGCGGATAGTAGGGTACCAAGGGCAAGGGAATATAAGTCAATCGAGACCTCCTCGAGAGCCATGCAATAAATATGGAAGGTATCATTTGGGCATATGTCGGCTGGGGACTAATGTTTACTTTTGGTGCGGTATGTCAGGGCATATGATGAGAGAATGCCCACGAAGGGGCATATGGGGTATGGCATGACCTACGGGGTCATTTGTTGCATCATCATCATCGATGCCTTATTTAGGAAGCGATGCACAACCAATGCGTCGTGTTAGAGATGATAGAGGAGCCACGAGTTCTAGCGGGGCTTAAAATTGTACGTATGCTCTAGCGGATCGACAGAATTTAGAGGCTTCCCCAGATGTGGTTACAGGTACGTTGTCTATATTTTCATTCGATTTATATGCCTTAATTGACACCGGTTCTACATTATCTTATGTTACTCCATTGGTTGCTGGAAAGTTTGAAAGAATACCCGAACTGTTAGTTAATTCATTTGAAGTGTCCACACCGGTTGGGGAATCTATTATAGCTAGAAGGGTTTACCGAAACTGCATAGTAACTGTTTGTGGTCGTGGTACGATGGCTGATCTTTTGGAGTTAGAAATGATAGATTTTGATTTTATAATGGGTATGGACTGGTTGGCGTCTTGTTATGCCATAATTGATTGCTGCACGAAAAAGGTATATTTCCATTTTCCAAATGAATCAGTCCTTGAATGGAAAGGTGAAATTAGCACGCCAAGAGGTAGATTTATTTCTTATTTTAAGGCAAGAAAAATAATTTCCAAGGGATACATATATTATTTAGTTAGAGTAAGGGATACAGAAGCGGAGCCACTAACTCTTCACGCTGTTCCGGTGGTAAATGAATTTTCTGATGTATTTCCTGAAGATCTTCCAGGTTTGCCTCCTGAATGAGAAGTAGAGTTTGGTATTGATGTAATACCAGGCACCCAACCAAT
>NW_025848561.1:0-1955 GCF_002878395.1 Capsicum annuum
CTTAGGGTTTTCTTTTTGAGGGAGTTTGATGAAATATAACATGTAATGCTTCTAATAGGCTTTAATGTTGGGTTTGTATGGATTTTAGGTGAGGGGGAATGACCAAAACGCCCCTAAAAATCAAAAAATTCTCGAATCTGTCCTTTGGTGGACTGTTTTGATAGTCTGAAGTAGATCAACCATAACGTTTTACTCCGATATTAAAGTTGGATGAAACTAATTTCATTAGAAAGAGGACTCTCATGTCTTTCCGTTGATATATAGTATCTCACTAGATCATTGTGTACGAGGAGTTATGATCGTTTGAAGTTGACCCAAAAATTCACTTTTGATAGGCTGAAGTAGATCGATCATAACTTTTTGCTCCGATAGACAAATTGGATGAAACCAATTTCATTGGAAAGAGGACTCACAGAGATTTCTTTTGATATATAGTAGATCACCCAGATCATTATGTACAAGGAGTTATGATCATTTAAAGTTGGAGCAAAAATACACCGGGCCTCAGTACTTTTTCCTGTACGTTTTACTGTTCACTACTATTCACAGTTCGATCGGAATGCTCATAACTCATTGCTCGGGTGTCCATTTTAGATGATCCACATATCGTTGGAAATCTTATTCGATACCCTACGCAATGGTGGATCATAATCTAAGATATTTCACACGGAAAATTTATTATTCATTCTAGAAGATAAAACCCAACAAGTTTACGCACAAAATTTCAACAAAAAATTTTCTGGGGTATTACATCATCCCCCCTTGGAAACATTCATCCTCGAATGATGATAGACATGCCAAGATTAGATAGGGAATAGAACATACAGCTGAAATCATTCGTTAGACTCATCACCACATCGTTTCTCACTCCGAATGCAACATAGAATGCATAAATTCAAGAAACTACAGATGAGCACATAATAAATGACAGCTAAACTGCTGCAACTTTTATCAAAAGTGCATGATTTAGGAAAGAACGGTACTTCAGCTTGATCGGAGTTCGCGAAAAATAGGTGTGGGTACTTGGATCGCATATCCGCCTTAGCTTCCCAAGTTGCACCCTTAACAGATTAGTTTTGCCACAACACGTTGACCAAGGGAACTTTTTTGTTCCTTAGTCTTCAAAAACTGAAATCAAGAATCTCAATAGGAATCTCATCAAAAGAAATATTTTTTTGAATGTCAGCACTCACAGAGGAATCCACTACCACAACATTGCTAATATTCTTTCTAAGTATGAAGATATGGAATATGAAATAAACAGAGGATAACTCGGAAGGCAACTCGACTTCATAAGCTACCTTACCAACACGGCTAAGAATTTTGTAAGGACCAACATAATGGGGACTAAGCTTCCCCTTCTTTTCGAATCTCTTCACCCCCTCATGGGTAAAATTTTTAGATACACTAGGTCACCAACTTCAAACTCAAGGTCTCTCCTTCTAACATCCGCATATGACTTCTGACGACTCTGCGCAGTTTTCAACCTTTTCCTAATCAATTTAAATTTTTCCATAGCCTAAAATACCAAAAATTTTTAATTCATTCTAGAAGATAGAACCCAACACATTTACGCACAAAATTTCAACGAAAAATTTCCTGAGGTATTACATTTTTGAAGTCTTTTCACAGAGGTGGTAGCTTCTCAATGATCGCTGCTACTTGAAATGCATCATTCACAATCAAAATTTCTTCTAAGAGATCGTGGATGATTACTTTCAACTCCTGCACTTGAGAGATAACAGATTTGCTATCTATCATTTAAAAGTCCAGGAACCTTGGAACAAAGAATTTCTTAATTCCTACATCCTCTGTCTTGTATTTTTCTTCTAGTGCCCCCCACAATTGCTTCGATGTCTTAATTCCACTGTAAACATTGTAGAGGTCATCTTGGAGACCACTCAATAAACAATTTCTGCAAAGGAAGTCCGAGTGTTTCCAATCCTCTACAATCA
>NW_025848562.1:0-733 GCF_002878395.1 Capsicum annuum
TATTCCCGTCCATAATATAATAGAAAATGACCAAAATGCCTTTAAAATTTAAATAATGTCAAATCTGTCCTTTGGTGGACTGTTTTGATAAGCTAAAGTAGATCGACCATAAATCTTTTCTCCAATATCTGATTTGGGTGAAATTGGTATCGTTGGAAGGATAATTCAAAGGGCTTTAATTTCATATAAAGTAGGCCACCCAGTTCGTCCTGTAGAAGGAGTTATAGTCGTTTGAAGTTGACCCTAAAAATCTATTTTGATAGACTGAAGTAAAACAAGTATAACTCCTTACTCAGACGTTAGATTTGGATGAAACCAATTGAATTGGAAAGAAGACTCAAAGATCTTTCTTTTCATAGGTCGCAGATCTCCTATTTCATTATATTAAGGTAGTTATGATCGTTCAAAGTTGACCCAAAAATTCAGCTGGCCTTAGTAGTTTGTGTGCAGGAAATTTTTCTGCACATTTACTATTCCCAAATATCCCGGCCACCACTTTATAGTTTCGAACGTGCTGGATTATATCTGAAACCTATCCATTTTTGGAAATCTTTATATCATTGGAAAGCTTATTCAATAACCTTCGCATGGAACCATCGACGGGTAAATTCCGGTATAAATAAAATAAAATAAATTAATTTCATATAAATAAGACCAATACACGTACTTGAATACGCCAATACACGTACTTGAATACGGGGTGTTACACATATACACATGTATACTTTAAATA
>NW_025848562.1:833-1407 GCF_002878395.1 Capsicum annuum
AGTAAATGTGCAGAAAAATTTCCTGCACATTTACTATTCCCAAATATCCCGGCCACCACTTTATAGTTTCGAACGTGCTGGATTATATCTGAAACCTATCCATTTTTGGAAATCTTTATATCATTGGAAAGCTTATTCAATAACCTTCGCATGGAACCATCGACGGGTAAATTCCGGTATAAATAAAATAAAATAAATTAATTTCATATAAATAAGACCAATACACGTACTTGAATACGCCAATACACGTACTTGAATACGGGGTGTTACACATATACACATGTATACTTTAAATATATACTACTTTAGAATCCATAGAAAATATATACACATATATACGTACCATTCAATAGATGGACTACTTTAAATAAAACATATACTACAAGATATATATTACAATATATATACTAATTTATTAAACATATACACATGTATACCTTAAATATATATACTATAGAGTCTATACAAAATATATACACATATATACGTACCATTCAATATATATACTATAAGATATATATTATACTATATATACTAATTTATAAAATATATACACATGTATATGTTAAATATA
>NW_025848563.1:0-1558 GCF_002878395.1 Capsicum annuum
CAATCCTTTTTGCACAAATAATAGGTGCCGTTCGAAGCTCTCGAGATGACAAACGCAGTTATCGAATTATTTTGGAATTTCTACGGTTGAATAAAAAGTAATTTAAAGGTCAAATTTTTCTAGGGTTTGTTCTTTCTCAATGATTGATGATGAAAATGAGTTTTTTAACTCATATACATGTATATATGCACATATACCATCCATAATATAATAGGAAATGACCAAAATGTCTTTAAAATTTAAATAATGTCAAATCTGTCCTTTGGTGGACTATTTTGGTAAGCTAAAGTAGATCGACCATAACTCTTTTCTCCGATATCGGATATGGGTGAAATTGATATCGTTGGAAGGATAATTCAAAGGGATTTCATTTCATATAAAGTAGGCCACCTAGTTCGTCCTGTACAAGGATTTATGGTCATTTGAAGTTGACCCTAAAAATTTGTTTTGATAGGCTGAAGTAAAACGAATATAACTCCTTACTCAGACATTGGATTTGGATGAAACCAATTGAATTGGAAAGAAGACTCAAAGATATTTATTTTCATAGGTCGCAGATCTCCCATTTGATTATGATCGTTCGAAGTTGACCCAAAAATTCGGCTGGCCTCAGTAGTTTGGGTGCGGGAAATTTTCCTGCACATTTACTATTCCTAAATATCCCGACCACCGTTTTATAGTTTTGAACGTGCTCAATTATATCCGAAACCTATCCATTTTTGGAAATCTTTATATCGTTGGAAAGGTTATTCAATAACCTTCGCATAGAACCATCGACGGGCAAATTTTGGTATAAATAAAATAAAATAAAAAATTAATTCCATATAAATAAGACTAATACACGTATTTGAATACGCCAATACACGTACTTGAATATGGGGTGTTACATCCTTCCCCCCTTTAGGACATTCGTCCTCGAATGTTAGCGTAGTTATTCAACCGAAACAAGTTCAAGTCCATCATTAATATTCACATCATCACATAAATACTATGCATATATATAAAAAAAAACTTACTTGTTAATGTTCTAACTCCGTTTCTTGAACTTCCTCTTCATCTTTGAACAAATGAGGGTACTTACATTTCATTGCTTCCTCAGTTTCCCATGTAATCTCTTCCCTTTGACGATTTCTCCAACGTACTTTCACAGATGCTATCTCTTTATTTCTCATCTTCTTAACTTGGCGATCTAGAATAGAAATAGGCACTTTCTCATAGGTAAGATCTTTCGAAACTTGCAGATCTCAGTATAAGTGATATGTGATGGATCTTCGATGCACTTTTGAAGCATTGACGCATGAAATACCAGATGTACTGATGAGAGCTCTTGGGGTAGCTCTAATTCATATGCAACTTGTCCAAACTTTCGAGTGATCTTATACGGGCCTATATAACGTGGACTCAACTTCCCTTTCTTGCCAAATCACATTACCCCTTTCATTGGTGATACCTTCAAAAATACCCAATCACCTATAGAAAACTCTAGCCCTCTCCTTCTACTATCCGCATAGGACTTGTGTCGACTTTGGGCTGTTTTCAGTCGTTGCTGAATTACTTT
>NW_025848564.1:0-1478 GCF_002878395.1 Capsicum annuum
TGTATATATACACATATTCCCGTCCATAATATCATAGGGAATGACCAAAGTGCCTTTAAAATTTAAATAATGTCAAATTTGTCCTTTGGTGGACTGTTTTGATAAGCTAAAGTAGATCGACCATAACTCTTTGCTTCGATATCGGATTTGGGTGAAATTGGTATCGTTGGAAATATAATTCAAAGGGATTTCATTTCATATAAAGTAGGCCACCCAGTTAGTCCTGTACAAGGAGTTATGATCGTTTGAAGTTGACCCTAAAAATCTATTTTGAGAGGCTAAAGTAAAACGAGTATAACTCCTTACTCAAACGTTGGATTTGGATGAAACCAATTGCATTGGAAAGAAGACTCAAATAGCTTTCTTTTAATAGGTCGCAGCTCTCCAAGTTCAATATATTAAGGGAGTTATGATCGTTCAAAGTTGACACAAAAAATTGGCTGGCCTCAGTAGTTTGTGTGCAGGAAATTTTCCTGCACATTTACTATTCCCAAATATCCCGGCTACCGTTTTATAGTTTCGAACATGCTCGATTATATCCGAAACCTATCCGTTTTTGGAAATCTTTATATCGTTGGAAAGCTTATTCAATAACCTCCGTATGAAACCATCGACGGGTAAATTCCGGTATAAATAAAATAAAATAAAATTAATTCCATATAAATAAGACCAATACACGTACTTGAATACGCCGATACACGTACTTGAATACGGGGTGTTACATCCTTCCCCCCTTTAGGACATTCGTCCTCGAATGTTAGCGTAGTTATTCAACCCAAACAAGTTCAAGTCCATCATTAACATTCACATCATCACATAAATACTATGCATATATAAAAAAAAAACTTACTTGTTAATGTTCTAACTCCGTTTATTGAACTTTCTCTTCATTTTTGAACAAATGAGGGTACTTAGATTTCATTGCTTCCTCAGCTTCCCATGTAATCTCTTCCCTTTGACGATTTCTCCAACGTACTTTCACCGATGCTATCTCTTTATTTCTCATCTTCTTAACTTGGCGATCTAGAATAGCAATAGGCACCTTCTCATAGGTAAGATCTTCCGCAACTTGCACATCCTCAGTACAAGTGATATGTGATAGATCTCCGATGCACTTTCGAAGCATTGACATATGAAATACCGAATGTACTGATGAGAGCTCTTGGGGTAGCTCTAATTTATATGCAACTTGTCCAAACCTTCGAGCGATCTTATATGGGCCGATATAAAGTGGACTCAACTTCCCTTTCTTGCCAAATCTCATTACCCCTTTTATTGGTGATACCTTCAAAAATACCCAATCACCTATAGAAAACTCTAGCCCTCTCCTTCTACTATCCGCATATAACTTGTGTCGACTTTGGGCTATTTTCAATAGTTGCTGAATTACTTTAACCTTCTCTATGGCTTGATAAACAAGATCCGGTCCGAACAAAAGAGTTTCACCCACTTCGAACCAATAGGATGGTTCGAAGTGG
>NW_025848565.1:0-1670 GCF_002878395.1 Capsicum annuum
TCTTATTCTTCAATAATTTGGATGATAAATGATGGATATGAGGCTAAGTATATGTATATAATGACTAATTTTCGTCCATGAGGTGATGAAAAATGACCATATTGCCCTTAAAATTTAAGTAAATCCGAATCTGTCCATGGTGGACTGTTTTGATAAGCTAAAGTAAATCGACCATAACTCCTTGCTTCGATATCGGATTTGGGTGAAATTGGTATCGCTGGAAAGATAATTCAAAGGGATTTCATTTCATATAAAGTAGGCCACCCAGTTCGTCCTGTACAAGGAGTTATGATCTTTTGAATTTGACCCTAAAAATCTATTTTGAGAGGCTGAAGTAAAATGAGTATAACTCATTACTCAAATGTCGGATTTGGATGAAACTAATTGCATTGGAAAGAAGACTCAACGATATTTCTTTTCATAGGTGGCAGCTCTCCCAGTTCATTACATTAAGGGAGTTATGATCGTTCAAAGTTGACCCCAAAAAAATGGCTGACCTCAGTAGTTTGTGTGCAGGAAATTTTCCTGCACATTTACTATTCTCAATATCCCGGCCACCGTTTTATAGTTTCGAACGTGCTCGATTATATCCGAAACCTATCCGTTTTTGGAAATCTTTATATCATTGGAAAGCTTATTCAATAACCTTCGTATGGAACCATCGACGGGCAAATTCTGGTATAAATAAAATAAAATAAAATAAATTCCATATAAATAAGACCAATACACGTACTTGAATATGCCAATATATGTACTTGAATACGGGGTGTTACATCCTTCCCCCCTTTAGGATATTCGTCCTCGAATATTTGCGTAGTTATTCAACCGAAACAAGTTCAAGTCCATTATTAACATTCACATCATCACATAAATACTATGCATATATAAAAAAACTTACTTGTTAATGTTCTAACTCCGTTTCTTGAACTTCCTCTTCATCTTTGAACAAATGAGGGTACTTAGATTTCATTGCTTCCTCAACTTCCTATGTAATCTCTTCCCTTTGACGATTTCTCCAACGTACTTTCACCGATGCTATCTCTTTATTTCTCATCTTCTTAACTTGGCGATCTAGAATAGCAATAGGCACTTTCTCATAGGTAAGATCTTTTGTTACTTGAACATTTTCAGTAGAAGTAATAAGGGACGGATCTCCGATGCACTTTCGAAGCATCGATACATGAAATACTGGATGCACTGATGAGAGTTCCTGGGGTAGCTCTAATTCATAAGCAACTTGCCCACATCTTCGAATAATCTTATACGGGCCTATATATCGTGGACTCAACTTTTCTTTCTTGCCAAATCTCATCACCTCTTTCATTGGCGATACCTTCAAAAATATCCAATCACCTATAGAAAACTCTCGCCCTCTCCTTCTACTATCCACATATGACTTGTGTCGACTTTGAGCTGTTTTCAGTCGTTGCTGGATTACTTTAACCTTCTCTATGGATTGATAAACAAGATCCGGTCCGAACAAAAGAGTTTCACCCACTTTGAACCATCCTATTGGTGATCTGCACTTCCTTCCATATAAAGCTTCATATGGTGCCATTTTGATACTTGAATGATAGCTATTATTGTAGGCAAAATCAATAAGAGGTAAATGATCATCCCAGTTGCCCTTAAAATCTATAACACATGCTCGTAGCATATCTTCAAGTGTT
>NW_025848566.1:0-727 GCF_002878395.1 Capsicum annuum
TTAAGTGATTCTTTTCTATAGGTACAATATTATGACATCAAACATAGCTGAATCGGTGAATTCATTATTTGGCGATGAAAGAGAATTTCCCATCAAGGCTATGTTTGAAAAAATAAGCGAGAAATATAGCAATTTTTTTAACAAAAGGCATGTGCAGTTCAAGTGCCCAGAAAAAAGAACCTGATTTGTTCTCGAAATCAAAAAGAAAATATTAACGAACATCAGTTTGGGGAATAGATTATTCTCTCATAAAATAGCAGATTACAAATTTCGTATCACCGGTCATGGTGATGCTGCACGGTCGATCTTCCAACAAGATCTTGTACGTGTAGAGTTTTTGACTTGGACAAAATACCTTGTCCACATGCTATGGCAGCTCTTCGAGCTCAATACAGCCATAAATATGGACCTGAAGTTTACAAGCACTCCTCTCAATATTATTCGATGGAAAAATATGAAATGGCATATAGTGGGCATATTACTCCAGTGCCTCCCGAAAATTCTTGGGTTGTTCCAGTAGAGCTTATGGGGAGATTAATACCTCCTCCATATATTAACCCGAGCACTATCAAACCGGAAAGAAATCCATATAAAAGGAGGCGTGGAGTTGGAGAATCATTTTCATCAAGAAGAAACAAGTGCTCCATATGTAAGTGTGCTGGCCACAAAAGAACTACATGCCCGAATCATAATCCACCATGATTGTTGTAATTGCAGAAACTTGTGT
>NW_025848566.1:827-3868 GCF_002878395.1 Capsicum annuum
TCGGAGAATCATTTTCATCAAGAAGAAACAAGTGCTCCATATGTAAGTGTGCTGGCCACAAAAGAACTACATGCCCGAATCATAATCCACCATGATTGTTGTAATTGCAGAAACTTGTGTTGTTGTTTTTTTGTTTGTTTGTTGTGGACTTTTATATATTTAACTCATTGTTGTGAACCTAATGTTATCATTTATTATATATAAAATGTCTTTTTTTTAAATAACTTGTGCATCAATAAAATGAGGTAAAACACGAACTTAAATAATACAGCAGACCATAATTATTCTCAACAGTTGCACAAACAACTAGAATGCTTTCCTCCAACAGATGAAAATCTGTCGAAACAGATGGATAATCTGTTGAAACCCAACAGATAACCAATCGGTTCCAACTATTGAAAAAACTCAAAAGCCAAAATTTCTAGTGCGAATGGATTCAACATTGCCTTCAACTATCGACATGTTAACATGTATTAGATTAGAAGAAAACAGAATGAAAATTGAATAAGAATTAAAACGCCAAAGTTTGACTAAAAGGAAATTTTTCATTAAATGAAAAATAAAATACATTAGGTATAGATCCAATATAGAAAAATTAAAATACATACGCTAAAAGAAAAAACACATTCTAATTATTATTATCATCATCATCATTAATGATAGCCGGCCAATTAACTCGCAGCAACAGGGCTCTCATTAGCCTCTGCATCTCTCTGAACATTGTCGCTCTCACAGTGACCAACTCGCGCGGTAGGTCATTAACCTGCCTTTGAAGTTCCCGCACTATGTTGCATAGAATAGCAATGTTCGAAAAAGGATCAGCCATATCTAGAACACACATGAATTGACGAATGTAAAGAAAAATATTCACAATGTAATACAACGTATACGACCAACTGGTAAATTTACGCCAGAAAAAAACTTACCTCAACGAGAAAGGAATATGCTCTTTGAAGAGAAGTGGTTGAAGATATCACACGAAAGGAAAGAATACAAGAAATAAATAGAGTTGAATGAAGATTGAGGGACCTATAATATAATATGGACGTGTCAGGCCAAAAGGCAAGACTATTCAGCTACATTGTATTAATTACATTCAAACTAGTTGCATTTTGTTTTCTATGAAAAGTCGCGACTTTTTATTTTACACTAATTACTTCTTACCTTTTCATAGCGGTTTGAGACTCGATAAAAGCCATTATTATTGAGCTGTTGCAACAGATCGTCCAGTATTTTTAACAGATTTAGCATCTATTGCAATAGATAGATGGATTGAATGTGCAACAGACGGCTGTCAAAACAGATTTACCATTTGTTCCAATAGATGGTTTGTATATACAACAAATAAGATATCTAATGCAACTTGTGTATTATCTGTTACAACAGATGGACAATATGTATAAGTTGGAGAAGATGTTTTGATATCTTCTGACAGCTGATTCATTAGTTTCAATTTCAATAGATGGAGTATTCGATTCATTAGCTATTTTGAATGTGTGAGACAAAAATTCTTCACCTTTTTTTAATAGTCCCTTTGTTAAGTATTAGTTGGGCCCCATGGGCATGACACATCAATTAATAAAAATATAAATTAGGTGGTTGTTTTACCAAATTGACCTTATTAATTATGATTAAAAAGTATAAATGTGAATAATATACTTTATGTAGTCATTTAATAATAAGGATAATCTTGAAAGAATATAATAAAATTCTCTTTATTTTATAAATAGGAAAACTAAATTGAAACAAACATATTTAGAAAAAAGTAATCACATGCGTGTAGATTAATTTAAAAAAAAGTCAGGTCTATCGCAATAGATTTACCATCTGTTGCAACATATAGATTATCGGTTACGACAGATGGACTATATGTTTGGAGGAGATGTTTTGATTTCTTCCAACAGCTGATTCGTCAGTTGCAACAGATGGAGAATTTGATTCATCAGCTGTTTTGAATGTGTTAAGATAAAAAGTCACGACTCTTCACAGCTTTATTTTAATAGTCATCACATTCGTACAGATGAATAAACAACACTGACATGTCCTGATGGGGTAGAAAGAATAAGATGTGTACAATGGATCCCATTTTCATGCATGCGAGTTATGTATATTATTGATTAGTCTACCGTGAAGACACATAAAGTGCAATGATTTTGTGAATGCACTTTTTTATTGATGATTAGACACTGATCCTTCAAAAAAGATCCTAAATTATACAATTTAGTTTGATAGGTGCAAATTGATAAGGTCGAAGGGTTCCAAGACGGTGGTGTCGATACCCCGTTACAATTTAATGACATGATTCATGCACATGTTTCGTATCAAGTTTGGGGAAGGGTTCAAATTTTTAGCACCAGTGTAAATATCAAATAGTGATTGGACCAGTTTTAATGGCATAATGGACTTCTTGAAAGGCCTCTAAAGCCTCGCAATGTAGCAAATAACGATAGAACCAATAGAAATTCCCCTGTCCAAATTTATATGGATAGATTGGTGGAGGAGACTATTATACAGTAGAAGGTGTTTGGGAGAAAACCTTTGCAAGAAGAGGGAGGTTGAGAAGGCCCTATATCATCTTAGTACTTGTTTAAGAGGATACACAGGGTCAATTCCTCTTGACCATTCTTCTTTTTCTTCAACGAATAATAGATTTTCATTTTTGGATACACTTTCATATTCGCATCTCATCCAGTTTTTTCATTTTTCATGTCAATTTTATAAGCTAATTTCGCTACACTTTTCTTCCAACCCTGTGTATCCTCTTAAACAAGTACTAAGATGATATATGACCTTCTCAACCTCCCTCTTCCCGCATAGGTTTTCTCCCAAACACCTTCTGGTGTATAATAGTCTCCTCCAACAACCCATCTATATAAATTTGGACCAGGAAAATTTCTATTAGATCCATCGTTATTTGTTGCAATGCGAGGCTTCGAAGGCCTTTCAATAAGTCCATTGCGTCATTAAAACCGGTCCAATCACTATTGGATATTTACACTGCCGCCAAAAACTTGAACCCTTCCCCAAACTTGACACAAAAA
>NW_025848567.1:0-1555 GCF_002878395.1 Capsicum annuum
TGATCAACAACATCACCATGTGCAACAGGAAGATAACAGTCGTCCATCTCGCTGTCGGGGAACTCCATGGACTCAAAACGAACATCAGTAATTAAATTTTACTCTTTTTTTCATTTTTTATAAAATTCATGATTAGTTTATACATGAACTCTTTTTTTATCTTTATTTTTATGTGTAATTATACACTTTTGTATGTTGATTTTGGCATGTTGAATTTTTTCTTTATGAGTTTAAATTCGTTTTTGCTTCATGCATGCCAAGCTTTTAATTTACTTGAATTCTTTTATCACTCTTTTATGTACTAAAAAAAAATCTCCTTATGTATTAATTCACCTACTCATTTTTTGTGATTTAATGTTTCTTTAAACCTAGTTTATATGAAGACTTTTTGTTCTTGAAAAATATATTTTGATAAAAAACAGAAAATCTTCTCATATATTTTTTTACTTCAATATATATAAAAAAAGAGAAAACCATTGATGTGTGTGTGTGTGAGAATTTTATTACAATGAAAATAATATTTTGCTTGAAGAATTTTATTTGTAATTTTGCAATTGATTTCATTTATAAGTAAACTCTCAATTTTGATACAACAAAAATATAAGCCTCATTTTTAATGTAATCCCGAATGAAATAAGTAAAACTGGATTCTTGGTGCACATAAACTTAATTCTTTAAATTTGTTTTTGATTTCAAATTTTATTTTCTTTTTTTTTTTTCAAATTTAATTGTTATATTTTTAATATGACATGATATATATAGGTTGTTTCTTATGGGATTAAACAAATTTGAAAGAGGAGATTGGAAGAGCATTTCAAGATACTACGTTGTTTCAAAGACACCGACTCAAGTAGCTAGTCATGCTCAAAAGTACTTCTCTCGTCAAGATAGTAAGACTCCAGTAGAGCGTCGTCGTCCTAGCATCAATGACATTCGAACTGTCAGCCTTAATCTCATGAAAACACCAACACCAACTACGATGACTATTCATCAGAACAGTAATAACAGATTTGCTTATAACAACATTCATCAAGCCGACCCTTCATCAGTGCATTTTCATCATCCTAATTACACCTTTGGCGGTGTAACTTTTAACAACAACTTCAATGAAAATCATGGGAGATCCCATCTAGGTGAAGCATCTGGCAGCAACTTATTTGTTTTGGGGCAAAACAATAACAACAACAACAACAATCTAAATAGACCAGTGTCTCCTCGCCCTTTTCTTTCGACGTACTTGTCTTCAATTAGGGGGAATAGGCCCTAAGTCTAACCACTATTGGATATTTAGTTAGAGATATTTGTTGGATGAAGTAAAGCATGCTTGTAATAAATTATGGTTGTGTAGCGGTAGTGAATATTGAGTTTTATTGGTTTAAAGATTGGAGAACTTTGATTTTTCAGTATGTTTTTGAGATCTAATGTATGGGCCAGAGCACTTGACATGCCTTAAGTTCAATTTCATATATAATGATTTGAAATTTTTTTTTGAACGTTAATAAATATAAATACTCTCTCTCTCTCTCTCACACACACACACACACACACACACACA
>NW_025848567.1:1655-2014 GCF_002878395.1 Capsicum annuum
AATTTCGTTGTGGATACACGTAGAATTTTTGCATTATAAAAGTAATTTGACATATAATTTTTATCATCATGTTTGTCTTAAAATTCATCGTTTAGATGTAATTAAGTTTTAAACATAATTAAATTTATCTTGGATTACGTTTCATCCTCCGTTGTATGTTATAAACATCAAACAATTTTTCAGAACAATTTTGAAACTATGAATAAAATAAGAATTGTGTAATTTTGTGTTGGTCTCTTAAGTTAAAAAAATAAAAAAAGTAAGACACTTGTCGTAACAAAAAAAATATGTCTTCTATTGTGATTGTAATCAATTTTCACTTTATCAAATAATCTATAAAATGGTAGCATCATGTGCAA
>NW_025848568.1:0-1452 GCF_002878395.1 Capsicum annuum
TGATTCATGCTCTCAATTTATCAATAACATGAAACACATACTTATACGTATATAGATTATCAAATCAATTCGGGGAAAGGTCTAGAAGACCAAAACGATGCCATTGAAACATTTAAAGCAAAGTTATATTCATAATTTCAAAACCCCCATTTGGAAAACATGATTTAATTGCCCATGAGATTTTTAGGATAACCCGACGTACCTCAAATATGAACTTTTAGAATGACTTTCCAATCCACGAAGAGATTTCCACGATCTTTTGGGTTCCCCTTCGTAGCCCTCGTGATGAGGATTCCGATTATGTAAAAATATAGAAGTTTATACGGTCGAATCGCTAACTATGAGAGTCTTTATATAAAACCCTAAGGGAGTTTTTCATGAGAGATTCTGATGTTTCTTTGACATAATGTGCTTTTCAGAATATTAATCGTGTGTTTTGGAAGGAGTGGGGTGAGGAAAGACCCTTCTTCCCCTAAGAAAACGAATAAAATAATACTGCACGGGATGGGTATTGCGTCGCGACCCCTACTTGGGTCAACTGGGCCTCGCGACGCGACCCCAGTTACGACAGACTCCCCTCGCACTAGCTATCGCGACGCAACCCCCAGTCCGGTTGTATCCCGAAGGTTTCCAGCTAAAAATGACTAAGTCTCATTTTACACTTAGAAAATTTGTGTAAGTCCTTAAGGCTAAGAGCTCAATATTACAGACTAATCCGTGCACGACTTTTACGGGGCGTTACATTATCCCCCCTTGGGATCATTCGTCCTCGAATAATGACACGGAGTACAGTCACGCACGATTTCAAGTAGGTTCATACATAGAAATAAAACATAAGGCAAGAATTGTACCTTACATCTCCTCATTTGCTGGATCAAAAAGGCTTGGGTATCTTCTTTTCATATCATTTTCTTACTCCCAAGTTGCTTCTCCAACTTTCTGATTTCTCCATAACACTTTAACTGAGGCTATCTCTTTGCTCCTCAACTTTCGAACTTGGCGGTCTAAAATTTCAACGGGCTCTACTTCGTAAGACAAGGAATCTGTCATTTCGATATCTTCTAGTGGCAATACCAAAGAATGGTTTCCAATACATTTCCTCAACATGGACACATGGAATACCAGATGAACGGAGCCCAAACTTGCAGGCAAATCAAGCTCATAAGCAACTGCACCAATCATTCTTATAATCTGATACGGCCCTATATAGCGAGGTCCAATTTACCCCTTTTTCCAAAACGCATAACTCCTTTCATAGGAGAAACCTTGAGAAACACCCAATCACCAACCTCAAACTCTAACTCTCTTTTTCTGACGTCGGCATAGGATTTCTGACGACTCTGAGCCGTCTTAAGTAGTTCTCTGATTAACTTCACATCCTCCATTGCTTGATGAACAAGATCAGGCCCAAACAACCTTGTCTCACCAACTTCATACCACCCTATAGGAGAC
>NW_025848568.1:1552-2411 GCF_002878395.1 Capsicum annuum
CGTATAACTCCTTTCATAGGAGAAACCTTGAGAAACACCCAATCACCAACCTCAAACTCTAACTCTCTTTTTCTGACGTCGGCATAGGATTTCTGACGACTCTGAGCCGTCTTAAGTAGTTCTCTGATTAACTTCACATCCTCCATTGCTTGATGAACAAGATCAGGCCCAAACAACCTTGTCTCACCAACTTCATACCACCCTATAGGAGACCTGCATCTCCTCCCGTACAAAGCTTCAAAAGGTATCATCTTAATACTAGAATGGAAGCTGTTGTTATAAGCAAACTCTATTAGTGGCAAGTGATTAACCCAACTACCTTTAAAGTCAATCACACAGGCCCTCAACATATCCTCGAGGGTCTGAATAGTGTGTTCAGCTTGCCCATCAGTCTGAGGGTGGAATGTTGTACTTAGGTTCACTTGGGTACCTAAACCTTTCTGAAACGATCTCCAAAACTGAAAAGAAAACTGCATGCCTCGGTCGGATATAATAGAGACAGGTGCTCCGTGCAAACGGACTATTTTCTCAATGTATAACTTCGCATAGTCATCTCCCGAATAATTAGTCCTCACAGGCAAAAAGTGAGCTGACTTTGTTAACCTATCTACAATCACCCAAATGGAGTCATACTGGTTTCGGGACTTCGGAAGTCCTGTAATGAAGTCCATGTTTATCATCTCCCACTTCCACAAAGGCAAAGCTATCTCTTGGGAAGTACCCCCTAGCCTCAAATGTTCTACTTTCACTTGTTGACAGTTCAAACACTTGGAAACAAAATCAGCTACATCGCATTTCATATTATTCCACCGATACAAAGTTTTCAAGTCATGGTACATCTTAGTAGAGCCTGGGTGCA
>NW_025848569.1:0-8533 GCF_002878395.1 Capsicum annuum
CAGTAGCATCCCAGTTTCCACAGTCAGAGTTAGCAGTGAGTCCTCATATTTTGAGGACATGATCATTACTTTATGTTATTATTTATTTCAGCTCAGTTATTCTTGATGGAGTTAGTCGGAGACATGTTCCTTCAACTCTATATTCAGACAGTACTTAGGCTTTCCAATTTGATTCAGACTTCAGTTGTTTTCAGTTTTGTTTTGGTATTGACATACCACACTATTCAGACATCATAATTTCATTTATGATTTAGTGTGAACCTTATGGCCTTACAACCTTTATTTTTATGTTTATTTAGTAAATTATGCAGTGTACAGGTACAGATATCAGTCATGAGTTAGTTTACAGTCCTTCAAGGTCATGAGCACCGTGTAGCATTCTGGGTACCAGGCTCGGGGTGTTATAAACTTGGTATCAGAGCCTAAGGTTATATAGAGTCCTAGGAAGTTTGAAACCTCATCTAGTAGAGTCTTGTACATGGGTATGTTATGCGCCACATTTATGTGCAAGAGACTATGAAATGTTTTAGGAACAGTTTCCCTTCTTTCAGTATTCATGTCGTGCCAGTGAACGTAATCTCAAGTTAATCTCTCAGTATAATCCATTTCTTCTTTTTTTCTACAGAACATGCCTCCAAAAAGATGAAATGGGAATCAGTCAGCCCCTCATCCTAAAGATCCTTTGGGTAAACATGTTTCTCATACAGAGTTTAGGGCTACATTCACTACTCTTGCTCAGTTAGTTGCATCTCATAATGAATGACCAGCTGTCGTTCTGGCAAACCAGTGTCCAATTTAGCTGCAGTTAGGATTTGGGACTTCACCAGAATGAACCCTCCATCCTTTCTTGGGTCTAAGTAAGATGAGGACCCTCAGGAATTATTGATCAGGTTCAGAAGGTGACAAACATCATGGGGTGACTATTGTTGAGAGTGTTGAGTTATTTTCATATCAGTTATAGGATGTGGCTCATACTTTTTTCAAATAGTGGAAGTCAGAGAGGTCAGATAATGTAGGTCCTACAGAGTGGGAGAAGTTTGTCACTGTATTCTTAGACAGATTCTTTCCCCATGAGCTTAGAGAAGATAAAGTGCTAGAATTCATCAATCTCAGGAAGGGAAACATGATGGTGAAAGAGTATTCTCTTAAGTTCACTCAATTAGCCAAATATGCCCCTCATGTGGTTGTAGACAACAGGGACAAGATGAGTAACTTTGTGTCAAGGGTGAATGATAGCGTGGTTAATGAGTGCAGATCCACCATGCTGAATAGTGACATGACTTTATCCAGGCTTATGACCCATGCTCAGCACATAGAATATCAAAAGATTAAGGTGAGGGAGAAGCAGAATAAGAGAGCAAGAATAGGTAGTTTCAACTTTGTTCAGCCTAAATCAGAAGGAGTAAACCGTTTTCAGTTTCGTCCTAAGTTATCAGTTCCAGCTTTTTCTTTAGTCAGTGCTCCAGCTCCTAAGTTCAGGGATGGTAATAGAGATAGAGCGTCAGGCTCTAAGTTGCAGAGCAGTGTTATCAATGCCCGAACTAATCCCCTTTGTCAGACTTGTGGTAAGAACCACAAGGGTACTTGCAGAGCTGGCAGTGATGTTTATTTCGAATGTGGCAAGTCAGGCCACAAATTCAGAGATTGTCCCCTGTCAGGTTACCAGGGTCAATATAATCGTTTCACAGCTCAGTCTGATCGCCTGAATCAGTAGGGTGCCACCTCCAGTGCTACTAGTGAGCAACGCCCAAATCGTCTTTATGCTCTCCATTCCCAGTAAGATCAAGAAAATTCTTCTGATGTAGTTACTGGTATGTTACAAATCTTTCATGTTCATGTTTACGTTTTGCTAGATCCAGGTGCTTCCTTGTCTTTTGTTACTTCTTACATAGCAAGCAATCTCAAAGTCAGTCCCAAAATCCTAGCAGATCCCTTCTCAGTCTCTACCTCAGTGGGTAAAACTATCATAGCCCAGTGTGTATACAGGAACTGCCCGGTTATGATATTTCAGAATATCACTTTAGCAGACTTAGACAAATTAGAGATGGCTGATTTTGATGTCATTCTCGGCATGGATTGGCTTTATTCCTGTTATACCATAGTCGACTACAGAAATAGAATAGTTTAGTTTTAGTTTTTGAATGAACCCATCTTAGAATGGAAGGGTAGTGTATCCGCTTTCAGGGTTCAGCTTATTTCCTACCTTCGAGCAGGAAAAATGATATCTAGAGGATGTGTCTATCATCTTGTTCATGTTAAGGATTCTAGTTTCAAAACACCCATCCCTGAATCAGTTTCAATTATAAATGAATACTCAAATGTTTTTCATGAAGTTCTTCCAGGGATTTCTTTCAAAAGAAAAATAGACTTTAACATTGATCTTCTTCCAGATACGCAACCTATCTCTACTCTGCCATACAGAATGGCACCAGCAGAACTCAGAAAATTAAAAGAACAATTGAAGGATCTCCTAGATAAGGGATTCATCAGACCCAACATTTCCCCGTGGGGCGCACCAATCTTATTTGTGTGCAAGAAAGATGGTTCTCTCAGAATGTGTATAGACTACCGTTAACTCAATAAAGTTATGGTCAAGAATAAGTATCCACTTCCCAAAATTGATGACTTGTTTAACCAACTTCAGGATGCCCGTTATTTATCCAAGATAGACCTCAGATCCAGCTATCATCAGCTCAGAGTCAGAGAATGTGACATCTGGAAGACAGCTTTCCATACTCGGTATGGTCACTTTGAATTCCTTGTCTTGTCCTTTGGTCTTACCAATGCCCCAGCCACTTTCATGGACTTAATGAACCTTGTGTTTAAACAGTACTTGGACATGTTCATCATAGTCTTCATAGATGATATTTTGGTCTATTCCCACAGTGAGAGTGATCATGCAGAACATCTTAGCATAGTACTTCAGACTCTTTGAGATTATTAGTTATTCGCCAAATTTAGTAAGTGTGAGTTTTGGATAGGGTCAGTAGCATTCCTTGGTCATATAGTTTCTGGTGATAGCATTAGAGTAGATCCTCAAAAGACCGAAGTGGTAAGAAACTGGCCCAGACCTATCTCTCCATTGGACATCAAGAGTTTCTTGGGTTTGACTGGCTATTACAAATGGTTTGTTAAGGGATTTTCTTATATTACATCCCCTATATCCAGACTGACTCAGAAGAAAGTCAAGTTTCAGTGGTCAGATCCTTGTGAAAAGAGTTTTCAAGAGTTGAAGATTCGACTTACCTCAGCTCCAGTCTTAGCTCTTCCAGATGGCCTAAATAGGTTCGTAGTATATTGTGATGAATACAGAGTAGGTTTAAATTGTGTCCTCATGTAGCATATTAAGGTCATAGCCTACGCCTACAGACATTTAAGCCCCATGAGATGAATTATCCTACTCATGATCTCGAGTTAGCAACCGTAATTTTTGCCTTAAATATTTGGAAGCATTACCTATACGAAATTCATGTAGATGTCTTCACAGATCATAAAAGTCTTCAGTATGTCCCTTCTCAAAAAGATCTCAATCTTCGTTAGATAAAGTGGTTAGAGCTCTTGAAAGATTGTGACTTGAATTTCCTTTATCATTCAGGCAAGGCCAATGTAGTGGCCGACACTCTCAATTGACTGTCTATGGGTAGTGTTGCTCATGTGAAGGGCAGTTAAAAGAAGTTAGCTTAGGAAGTCCATCAGCTTTCCAGACTAGGCGTTGACTTAGTCGATACAGAAGAGGGTGATATATGGGTTCAGAGTAGTTCAGAATCATCTCTAGTTTCTGAGGTGAAAGAAAAGCAAGATACAGATCCCAGCCTTGTCAAGTTGAAAGAGTCTGTCCAAGATCATAAAATAGAGGTTTTATCCCAAGGGGAAGATGGTGTTCTGCATTGTCAGGGTCGTCTCTGTGTTCCAGGCGTAGATGACTTAAGGCAGTAAATTCTTGCAGAAGTGCATGGTGCGCTCTACTCTATTTGTCCAGGGGTCATTAACATGTACCTCGACTTCTGGAGATCTATTGGTTGAGTGAGATGAAGAGTGATGTTGTAGAGTTTGTGGCTAAGTGCTCTACATGTTACCAAGTCAAGATAGAGCATTAGAAGCCTAGTGGTTTCATGTAGGAGTTCACTATTCCTACTTGGAAGTGGGAAATAGTGAACATGGACTTCGTGATGGGTTTGCCTTGAACTCGTCATCAGCATGACTCAGTTTGGGTCATTATAGACAGAATGACCAAGTCAGCTCGTTTCCTTCCAGTTCATACCTCTAATTCATCCGAGGATTACGCCAACATCTACATCAAAGAGTTGGTCAGATTACACGGTGTTCCATTATCTATTATCTCAAACAGTAGTACCCATTTCACCTCTCATTTCTGAAAAGCATTCCAAAAGGGCCTTGGTACCTAAGTCCATCTCAGTACAACCTTTCATCCTCAGACCGATGGTCAAGAAAAAGGGACCATTCAGGATCTAGAAGATATGTTAAGGGTGTATGCAATTAATTTCAACGGTAGTTGGGATGACCACTTGCCTTTGATTGAGTTTGCATACAACAATAGCTATCATTCCAGTATTCAGATGACTCCTTTCGAAGCTCTCTATGGTAGGAGATGCAGACCTCCGATTGGTTGGTTCGAAGTCAGTGAGGCCTTAGTCATAGGGCCTGACTTAGTATTTGATGCCTTAGAGAAGGTTCAGTTGATCAAAGAACTCTAGGCTGCTTAGAGCCGATAGAAGTCTTATACAGATGTTCGTTGAAAAGATCTTGAGTTTGATATTGGTGACTATGTCTATCTAATGATCTCTTCTATGAGGGGGGTGAAGCAGTTCTGTAAGAAGGAAAAGCTCAATCCCCGATATATTGGTCCTTTTAAAATTCTCAGTCAATTCGGCAAGGTAGCTTATAAGCTCAAATTGCCTTCAGATCTAGCTTTAGTTCATCCAGTTTTCCATGTCTCCTTTCTCAAGAAGTGCATAGGTGACCCATCTATTGTAATCCCTATTAAGAGCATCGATGTTCAGAACAGCCTCTCTTATAAAGAGATCGTAGTGGTAATCCTAGACTATCAGACTCATAGACTGGGAAACAAAAAAGTCCCTCTAGTCAAAGTTCTTTGGTGGAATCAGTCTGTTGAGAGAGCTACTTGGGAAGCAGAAGCAGACATGCAAACCAAGTATCCTCACCTCTTCTCCCTTACTCAGATCAAGCTCAAGGTAACAGTTCTCCTTAAGCTTACTCAGTTTCATGTTCAGTGTTCATCACAAACTTAGTATCAAGTACTATTGCATATTCAATCATACATTCATGTATCCTTTTAGTTATATAATCATGCATCAGATATGCATTCTTATTGCGAGAAACTTAGTTCATTAGAATACTCAGTTATGCATTTATAGATCAGTTATACATGCATCAGATATGCATGTTCAGTAGGATATGTTCATCTTATCAGTCATGTCAGTCATGAAATCATGTTTTAGTTGTTCATGCTCAGTATTCACGTCAATTATATTTTCTCCCATTTCAGTCAGTTTCATTCGAGGACGAATATCCCCAAGGAGGAGATATTATAAGACCCAGAAAAATCTCACGTTGATAATAAGCTCTTTTAGCCTTTTAAAGCTCCTTGAAAGGTCCAACACTTAGAATATTTTAGCTAGGTGTTTAACACTTAGTCTCATTTTAAGATTTTGAACTTCAAAGATTAATTTGATGACCTTCCTGATAAGCTCTTTTAGCTTTTTAAAGCTCCCTGAAAGGTCCAACACTTAGAATATTTTAGCTAGGTGTTCGACACTTAGTCTCATTTTAAGATTTTGAACTTCGGAGATTTATTTGATAACCTTCCTGATAAGCTCTTTTAGTTTTTTAAAGCTTTTTGGAAGGTCTAACACTTAGAATATTTTAGCTAGGTGTTCAACACTTAGTCTCATTTTAAGATTTTGAACTTCGGAGATTTATTTGATGACTTTCCTGACCTATGGTGTAAGGATTCTCCTCCTAGCTTCTCTTGAACAAGACTTCAAAAATGCTCCTAAAAGGTCTTCAATCACTTGTCAATTCCGAAGCTTAAACCTTTGACAATATTTTGTGCTTTTGGTGCTTCTCATTCTTGTATCATCCTCTCCATCTTGAAAGGAATTTGTTCTCAAATTCGCACCTTGCAAAACTAAAGAGATGGAAAACGAACACATAATCCTTATGGTATGAGGATTAGCATTAGCACCATAAGTTATATAATTATGCCAAGGGGTTACACTTTTGGAATACACCCAACTATCCTTTGTTACGATTATGAAACACCTACTACAAGCACCACAAATTACACTGTTAAGGTAAACATCAAGGAATGAGGAACACAAGCCGAAACAAACATATATGATAAATGTTTTCAAGGGAATACAAATATTCAAAACTGGGGACCTACGACTTAGAAAAACTCCCTTGGGAACACAAAGTCCATCACTCCAAGGTTGTTCACACTTGGCATACACCCACAGATCCTTGGTATTTAACATGAAAAGCAAGATAGAGATCCCAGCCTTGTCAAGTTGAAAGAGTTAGTCCAAGATCATAAAATAGAGGTTTTCTCCCAAGGGGGAGATGGTGTTCTGCGTTGTCAGGGTCGTCTCTGTGTTTCAGGCGTAGATGACTTAAGGCAGCGAATTCTTACAGAAGTGCATGGTGCGCTCTACTCTATTTGTCCAGGGGTCACTAAGATGTACCGCAACTTGCGGAAGATCTATTGGTGGAGTGGGATAAAGAGAGATATTGCAGAGTTTGTGGCTAAGTGCTCTATATGTCAGCAAGTCAAGATAGAGCATCAGAAGCCTAGTGGTTTCATGCAGGAGTTCACTGTTCCTACTTAGAAGTGGGAAATGGCGAACATGGACTTCGTGATGGGTTTGCCTCAAACTTATCATCAGAATGACTCAGTTAGGGTCATTGCAGACAAAATGACCAAGTCAGCTCATTTTCTTCCAGTTCATACCTCCAATTCATCCAAGGATTACACCAACATCTACATTAAAGAGTTGGCCAGATTACACGGTGTTCCGTTATCTATTATCTCGAACAGAGGTACCCATTTCACCTCTTATTTCTGGAAAGCGTTCTAAAAGGGTCTTGGTATCCAAGTCCATCTCAGTACAACCTTTCATCCTCAGACCGATGGTCAAGAAAAAAGGATCATTCAGGCTCTAGAAGATATGTTAAGGGCGTATGCAATTAATTTCAAGGGTAGTTGGGACGACCACTTGCCTTTGATTGAGTTTGCATACAACAATAGCTATCATTCCAGTATTTAGATGACTCCTTTCGAAGCTCTCTATGGTAGAAGATGCAGATCTTCGATTGGTTGGTTCGAAGTCAGTGAGGCCTTAGTCATAGGGCCTGACTTAGTATTCGATGCCTTAGAGAAAGTTCAGTTGATCAGAGAAAGACTCCGGGATGCTCAGAGCCGATAGAAGTCTTATATAGATGTTCGTAGAAAAAATCTTAAGTTCGATATTGGTGACTATGTCTATCTAATGATCTCTCCCATGGGGGGGTAAAGTGGTTCTGTAAGAAGGAAAAGCTCAGTCCCCAATATGTCGGTCCCTTCAAAATTCTCAGTCAATTCGGCAAGGTAGCTTATGATCTCGAATTGCCTTCAGATCTAGCTTTAGTTCATCCAGTTTTCCATGTCTTCTTTCTCAAGAAGTGCATAGGTGATCCATCTGTTGTAATCCCTATTCAAAGCATCGATGTTCAGAACAGCCTCTCTTATGAAGAGATACCAGTCGTAATCCTAGACTATTAGACTCGTAGACTGGGAAACAAAAAAGTCCCCCTAGTCAAAGTTCTTTGGTGGAATCAGTCTGTTGAGGGAGCTACATAGAAAGCAAAAGCAGACATGCAAACTAGGTATCCTCACCTCTTCTCCCTTACTAAGATCAAGCTCAAGGTAACAGTTCTCCTTAAGCTTACTTAGTGTCATGTTCAGTGTTTATCACAAACTTAGTATCAAGTACCATTGCATATTCAGTCATACATTCATGTATTAGTTTAGTTATATAATCATGTATCAGATATGCATTCTCATTGCGAGAAACTTAGTTCATCAGAATGCTCAGTTATGCATTTATAGATCAGTTATACATGCATCAAATATGCATGTTCAGTATGATATGTTCATCTTATCAGTCATGTCAGTCATGAAATCATGTTTTAGTTGTTCATGCTCAGTATTCACATCAATTATATTTTCTCTCATTTCAATCAGTCTCATTCGAGGACGAATATCCCCAAGGAGGAGATATTATAAGACCCAGAAAAATCTCACGTTGATAATAAGCTCTTTTAGCCTTTTAAAGCTCCTTAGAAGGTCCAACACTTAGAATATTTTAGCTAGGTGTTTAACACTTAGTCTCATTTTAAGATTTTGAACTTCAGAGATTTATTTGATGACCTTCCTGATAAGCTCTTTTAGCTTTTTAAAGCTCCTTGAAAGGTCCAACACTTAGAATATTTTAGCTAGGTGTTCAACACTTAG
>NW_025848570.1:0-5155 GCF_002878395.1 Capsicum annuum
AGATATTTTAGGAAAAAGTGTGATTCTTTCTTTCAGAAGTCTATCATTCTTAAAGTGTTTCTCTCTGCTATTGATTCGTGTTCTTCTCTTTCAGAAATATGCCTCTACGTCGAACCGAAAGAAATAATGATGGTCAAAAACGTCAACCCGCTGACCCATTGAATGAAAACGTGTCTCATGCTGAATTTCGGGCAGCCTTTCAGGCACTGGCCCAAATTGTAATGCAAATGTTTAGGCCAACCCGGCCCTAGCTCCACAGCAGTAGGGAGGTGATTTAACTACTGCCAGGATCCGTGACTTCATGCGAATGAATTTACTGGAATTCTATGGGTCCAAGTCTGATGGGGATCCACGGTTATTTTTAGAGGAGGTGCTGAAGATTACTCAGGTGATGCATGTATATGAGGAACATAGAATGGAGTTGGCTGCATAGAGGTTGAAAGACCTCTCTAATGACTGGGTTGTTGCTTGGAGGAAAGGTAGAGGTGAGGGAGCTATCCCTACGACTTGGTAAGAGTTCTAGGATGCATTCCTGGATAACTTTTTCCCTTAGGAGATAAGGGAGGCAAAGGTGGAAGAGTTTATGAACCTACAATAGGGCTCTATGACTGTTAGGGAGTACTGTCTAAAGTTCAATCAGTTGGCCAAGTATGCTCCTGACTTAGTAGCTGATAATCGAGCTAGTATGAGTAAGTTTGTGACTGGAGTATCTAGTCATATGGTTGAGGACTATAGGTTTGCTATGCTGAATAGTGAGATGAATTTTTCTAGGCTGTTGAATCATGCCCAACAGATTGAGGCAGACAAGATTAAGGAGAGGGATAGAATGAGAGGGAATAAGAGAGCTAGGTCCAAGCAACATGAACAAGGTCAGAAAAGATCGCAAGGAGGGAGTCACCCTCAGTATCAGGATCGTTCATCTATGCCAGTACCATCATCTCCTAGTGCTCCCATGCCTAGAGGTAGGCAGGAGCAAGGTAGTAGGTCATATGCATCCAGGTCCCAGTACAGTGCCGACAGTAAGCCAAGTCGTCCCCTGTGTCCTAAGTATGGTAGGGCTCATTCGGGTGAGTGTTGGGGTGAGAAGAGGGGTTGTTTCTAGTGTGGTGACATGGGTCACAGAGTTAGAGATTGTCCACAGGATGGACAAGGGCGTCGTGACTATCACCCTCAGACCTAGACATAAACTGTTAGTTCTCCAGTTCTAGCGACTCGCACAGCTCCAGCTTAGGGCATCTCTTCTAGCAATGCTGGCGGGCAGCGCCAGAATAGATTTTATGCTTTACAGTCCCGCTAGGATCAGGAGGACTCTCCCAATGTTTTACTGGTATGCTTCGTATATTTCAGTTTGATGTGTATGCTTTGTTGGATCCTGGATCTAGTTTCTCATATGTTACACCTTTGATTGCTGTGAATTTTGAAATGAGTCCTGAGATTATTCCTGAGCCTATCCTAGTTTCTACCCCAGTGGGTGATTCGATTGTTGCCTAGAAAGTGTATAAAATGTGTCCTATTAATATTCTTTATAGAGTTTTATTGGCTGATATGATTGAGTTAGACATGGTAGATTTTGATGTGATTCTGGGTATTGACTGGCTATATTCTTCTTATACCTCTATTGATTGTCGGACCCGAATAGTCAAGTTTCAGTTTTCGGGTGCATCTGTGTTTGAGTGGTGTAGGAATTCTGTGTCACCCGAGAGTCATTTAATCTCTTACCTCAAAGCTAGAAAGCTTATTTCCAGGGGTGTATTTGCCATTTGGTTAGAGTCAAAGACACTAAGTCTGAGACTCCAACTCTCCAGTCTGTTAATGTCGTCAATGAGTTTTCTGATGTTTTTTTGGATGATCTCCCAAGGATACCTCTTAATTGAGTGATAGAGTTCGGGATTGATCTTCTTCCCGATACTCAGCCCATTTCTATTCCTCCTTACCGTGTGGCCCCTGTATAACTTAATGAGTTGAAAGAGCAACTCAAAGATCTACTAGATAAGGGTTTCATAAGGCCCAGTGTTTCTCCTTGGGGTGCTCCTGTGTTGTTTGTGAGAAATAAAGATAGCTCTTTGCGTATGTACATTGATTACGCCAATTGAATAAAGTCACCATACAAAATAAGTATCCCCTTTCGAGAATAGATGATTTATTTGATCAATTGCAAGGTGCAAGTTATTTCTCAAAGATAGACCTTCGTTCTGGCTTTCATCAACTCAAAGTTAGGGAGTGTGACATCTCGAAAACCACTTTTTGAACTCGTTATGGCCATTCTGAGTTTCTTGTTATGTCTTTCGGGTTAATTAATGCCCCAAAAGCTTTCATGGACCTCATGAATCGAGAGTTCAGACCATATCTGGATATGTTTGTCATAGTGTTCATCGATGATATACTGGTGTACTCCCGTAGTGAGGATGAACATTCTGATCATCTCTGAACTGTGTTGCAAACCCTTAGAGATCACAAGTTGTTTGCCAAGTTCAGTAAGTATGAGTTTTGGCTATGGTCAATTGCTTTTCTGGGTCATATCATTTCTTCTGAGGGTATTAGAGTTGATCCCCAAAAGATCGAAGCTGTTAGAAATTGGCCTAGACCTATTTCTCTGACTAATATCCAAAGTTTCTTGGGTTTAACTGGCTATTACCGCCATTTTGTTGAGGGTTTCTCCTCTATAGCGTCTCCTAAGACTCGGTTGACCCAAAAGAAAGTGAAGTTCTTGTGGTCCGAATCTTGTTAGAAGAATTTTCAGGAGTTGAAGACTCGACTCACTTCAGCCCCTATTTTGACTTTGCCTGATGGTGTTGATGGTTTTGTGGTGTACTATGATGCTTCGAGAGTTGGGTTGGATTGCGTATTGATGCAGAAGGGTAAGGTGATAGCTTATGCTTCTAGACAGTTGAAACTCCATGAGAAAAATTACCCCGCCCATGACCTTGAGTTGGCTGCTATTGTGTTTGCTTTGAAAAGCTAGAGACACTATTTATATGGTGTCCATGTTGATATTTTCGCTGATCATAAGAGTCTGCAGTATGTGTTTACCCAGAGAGAATTGAATCTTAGGCAGAGACGGTGGTTAGAATTATTAAAGGACTATGATATGAGTGTGCTGTACCATCCGGGCAAGGCCAATATTATGGCGGATGCCCTAAGTAGAGTGTCCATGGAAAGTGTTTCGCATGTGGTAGAAGGTAAGAAAGAGTCGGCTCGTGATGTACATCGTTTGGCTAGATTGGGGGTTAGGTTGTTTGACTCTGCTGAAGGTAGTATAGGGGTTCAGAGTAGTTCCGAATCCTCCTTGGTTTCGGAAGTGAAGGAAAGGCAATACTTAGATGCTAGTTTGGTCAGACTGAAGGAGTCAGTCAAGGACCAAAAAGTAGAGGTTTTCTCCCAAGGGGGAGATGGTTTGTTGAGATTGCAGGATAAATTGTGTGTCCCAAATGTTGATGATCTGAGACAGAGGATTATGGCTGAAGCGCATGGGGAGCGATATTCTATTCACCTTGTACCACCAAGATGTATCGAGGCTTGCAGGAAATCTATTGGTAGAGTGGCATGAAGAAAGATATAGAAGTGTTTGTAGCTAAGTGTGCAACATGCCAACAGGTTAAGGTTGAGCACCAAAGACCTGGTGGTATGATGCGAGAGTTTAGTATTTCCACCTGGAAGTGGGAAGAGATAAATATGGACTTCGTGATTGGTTTACCTCCTTCCCGACGCCATCATGATTCCATTTGGGTTGTCGTTGATAGATTGACTAAGTCTACTCATTTCTTGCCTGTTCATACTTCATATACTACTGAGGATTATGCTAGATTGTATATCCGAGAGCTAGTCAGACAGCATAGAGTTCCCTTGTCTATCATTTCGGATAGGGGTACTCAGTTCACTTCGCAATTTTGGAAAGCTAATCAGAAGGGTCTTGGTACCCAAGTGCTTTTGAGTTCTGCTTTTCATCCACAGACTGATAGTCAGGCTGAGCGGACCATCCAGACCTTAGAGGATATGTTTAGAGCTTGCGCACTTGACTTTAAGGGAAGTTGGGATGATCACTTACCGTTGATAGAGTTTACTTACAATAACAGTTTCCACTCTAGTATTGGTATGGCTCCGTTTGAAGCCTTATATGGGAGGAAGTGTAGATCACCTATAGGTTGGTTTGAGGTGGGTAAAGCGGCTGTGAGTGGTCCAGATTCGATATTTGAGGCTATGGAAAAAGTTAAGTTGATTAGGGAGAGGTTGAAAACTGCGCAGAGTCGTCAGAAGTCATATGCGGATATTAGAAGGAGAGACCTTGAGTTTGAAGTTGGTGACCTAGTGTATCTGAAAATTTCACCCATGAGGGGGGTGAAGAGATTCGGAAATAAGGGGAAGCTTAGTCCCCTCTATGTTGGTCCTTACAAAATTCTTAGCCGGGTTGGTAAGGTAGCTTATAAGATCTAGTTGCCTTCCGAGTTGTCCTCTGTTCTTCCAATATTCCATGTCTCCGTACTTAGAAAGCATATTAGCGATGCTGTGGTAGTGGATTCCTCTATGAGTTCTGACATTCAATAAAATCTTTCTTTTGATGAGATTTCTATTGAGATTCTTGATTTCAGTGTCCGAAGACTAAGGAATAAAAAAGTTCCCTTGGTCAAGGTGTTGTGGCGAAACCAATCTGTTGAGGGTGGAACTTGGGAAGCTGAGTTGGATATGCGATCTAAGTACCCGCACTTATTTTTCGTGAACTCCGATCAAGTAGAAGGTACCGTTATTTCCTAAATCATGCACTTTTGATAAAAGTTGCACCAGTTCAGCTATTATTTATTATGTGTTCAGCTGTAGTTTCTTGAATTTATGCATTCTATTTTGCGTTCGGAGTGAGAAACGATGTGGTGATGAGTCTAACGAATGCTTTCAGCTGTATGCTCTATTCCCTTTCTAATCTTGGCATGTCGAGCATCATTCGAGGACAAATGTTTCCAAGGGGGGGATGATGTAACACCTCAGGAAATTTTTCGTTGAAATTTTGTGCGTAAACGTGTTGGGTTCTATCTTCTAGAAGGAACTATAAATTTTTCATGTGGAATGTATTAGATCATGACCAACCATTTCTTAGAGTATTGAATAAGATTTCTAATAATATGTGGATCATCCAAAACGGACACCCGAGCGACGAGTTATGAAC
>NW_025848571.1:0-1127 GCF_002878395.1 Capsicum annuum
AAACAGCCTTTCTACTTCTTCAGAGGTAGAGGTATGGACTGCGTACATCCTACCCCCCCCAGACCCCACCAGGTGGGAATACACTGGGTTTGTTGTTGTTGTATTGTACATACTAGAGGAGCATGACCCGTGTCAGCACGGACCCAACATTAAGATATTTATTTGTCTTTTCTATCTTGATATATTTAAATAAATTTTTTTAATAAAAGGATTGCATATGTTTTCTAGGATTCATCCGGAATCTAGCATGAGTTCAACATATGTTATTTTAATACATATTTAGATAATTTAAGCTATTAACTATTTTAATTTATAATATTTTTTATAAAATTTTCAAATTAATATACTTTACTTTTATTGTCCAAATTATTGTGGCATTGATAATCAATTATATTATAAAAATAAATTAAATCTTTAATTATTGTGATTTATAATACTTTTTTCTATTCTAATTTCAGTGACACTAATATAATTTCAAGAGTCGACCAAATATTTTATATCTTTTAAATTTTTTAAGTTGTTAATTATTGTGATTTCTAGTATTTTTCATGTAATTTTTTTGAAATATATAATATATATTGCTTTATATCTTCTTCTGTCCCGTCCCAATTTATGTGGCACTAATATAATTTTGATAGTCAATCAAATATTTTATGTTGACATATCATTTTATTATTCTTATTTTTCTAATACATAACTGACTTATAATAAGGAGTGATATAGTAAAACCATCGTTTGAAAGACGAAAATTTGATTTAAAACATTAAGAGTTAATTTCGTATTTTATGTCTATTTTATTTTTCATTAAATATTATTTATTTTCTTAGTACCTAGATGACTCATAATAATTGATTAAGAGCTATTAATTATGTTATTACTATAAAAATTAATATAATTTTATCATATCCAAAAGTAATCATCGATAAATCACCGAAATAGTATATTAATTAAATAGGGGATGCTATATTTGCATATGCAAAATATGATAATATTAAAAATTATTGGATAGTGCACTATATTTATCTTTCACAATAATAAAATTTTACTATATATTTTTCTTTATTTCTTTTTAACTTGATAAATATTGACCCAACATAAATTCTAAGAAAATATTCATTAGAAATTTA
>NW_025848572.1:0-975 GCF_002878395.1 Capsicum annuum
CCATCAAGTTTTAGTGTTTGAATTCGCAAGGGTCATATTTGAATGAGCATAACTTGATAAATATGTGGTATTTCTGCATATTTCTACCACAAAATTATATAAAATCGAATTAGCTTTCCAACGATACCAATTTCACCAAAATACGACACCCGAGCTAGGAGTTATGGCTTTGCGAAGTAGAGTACATCGCCTAACCAATCGCACATGACCACTGGAAAGCGTATGCGATAGCATATGCGGAGCCTATGTAAATATAGGCGATATCATATGAGGCATATATCTTATGGTTTCAAGTGACTTACGCACTCCGTTTTTGGGTTATTTTGAGGGAAATTAAATCTAATTGCACTCCTTACACACCCCTAAACTTAACCTTATGAATTTAATAGATTCTAAATACATCATAACCCTATTATCAGTCTAAGTTCATCATCCAAGAGCACTAAATGAGAAAAAACAACTAGAGTTACACAATCAACATTGAGGGTCCAATCTTTCAACGAATCCGTTACCATAAAGGTATGTGGGGTTATGAACAAGAATACCCTTTCGTTCTTGTGCCCAAAGTTTGCATTATTTTACAAAGATACATGATTTTTACATGTTTTATCATAAATTTAAAGTGGTAAATCTTATCCTATGTTGTTGTTCAAGATACTATGATTATTTTGAATGTTTTCAAATAAACTCTATGAGTATTATTGTTATGATTAAAGGCTGAAATTTTTCAGATTTTCGTATAAATTATGCATGCTTGTGATATAAAGCATAAATGTTGAAATGTTTTGATTAAGTATCACTATAAGGGTCATTAACCCACATTGAGATTGTTGTTTTGAGAATTTATGTGCTACATGCACCCATGTTTAGACTATTTTTGATGAAGTATAGAAAGATTTGACCTTTTGGTCACAACAGAGTTAAAATCCACTTTATGAAATGAGTTATGAATTTTATCATTTATTTAACTTAAGA
>NW_025848572.1:1075-1522 GCF_002878395.1 Capsicum annuum
TACTTAATCAAAACATTTCAACATTTATGCTTTATATCACAAGCATAAATGTTGAAATGTTTTGATTAAGTATCACTATAAGGGTCATTAACCCACATTGAGATTGTTGTTTTGAGAATTTATGTGCTACATGCACCCATGTTTAGACTATTTTTGATGAAGTATAGAAAGATTTGACCTTTTGGTCACAACAGAGTTAAAATCCACTTTATGAAATGAGTTATGAATTTTATCATTTATTTAACTTAAGAAAAATGAGATTACCCTTAAAGTGGATTTTTCTTGAGATTTTTGAGCATAATATTGGGAGTAGTATTTAGCACCGAGTTGGGCATGTTACTACTGTTTCATACCCCAGAACTACGTTCCACCGTAGGTTGAGACATTTACTTCTGCTATATATGGAAAATTGAGATAATGATCACTGAGATGAGATTGTTCTACACC
>NW_025848573.1:0-2238 GCF_002878395.1 Capsicum annuum
TTCATACATCCTACATATTTCTTATAAATATTTATGATGATGATGTTTATACAACTGTATACACCCCCATATACTCGGTTCCTTTCCATGGTACTGAGCTACATCTTTGGATGTGGGCTGCATTTTCTCAAAATATAGGTTCAGTTTCTCAGTTCTAGGTTTGATAGTGATTCTTCGGGCAATTTGTTCTACATCCTCTATTGTGGTGAGTCCTTATGTTCCAAGGACGTGATGTATGATGTTGGTTTCATGGAATCGTTTATATTTGATAACTGAGTATGAGTCAGTTAGGGCATGTCTCAATGGCTTGCTGGTTTTATTGATTTTCTTAGAGGCTTGTCAGACTATAATAGATGTTGGGAGTTGACTAATAAGTCATATTTTGTTATCTTTCTAAAATTCTTTTATTCTTGGATGATGATTACTCTGTTGATATTTGAGGATTATTTATGGAAACCCCATTGATTTGTGTTGAACTAAATAGAAATGGCTCAAAGGGTTAGCTTGGGGCTACTCGTAGCCTCAAGCACTGTGTGATGCTCCGGGACCCATTTTTCAGGATGTTACAAACTTAGTTTCAAAGCCTAAGGTTTTAAGGTTTCCTAGAGAGTCTGACAAGCTGCGTTAAGTAGAGTCTTGATCATCGGTGTGTAGCGTGCCACATCTATTAGCAAGAGGCTATAACACGTTTTAGGAAAAAGTGTGATTCTTTCTTTCAGAAGTCTATCGTTCTTAAAGTGTCTCTCTTTGCTATTGATTCGTGCTTTCTTCTTTCAAAAATATGCCTCCACGATGAGTGAGAAGAAATAAGGATGGTCAGCAACCTCAACCCGCTGACCCATTGAATGAAAACGTGTCTCATACTAAATTTCGGGTAGCCTTTCAGGCACTGGCCTAAGCTGTTACTACAAATGTTCAGGCCAACCCGACCCCAGCTCTACAGCAGCAGCGAGGTGATTCAGCTGCTGCCAGGATTCGTGACTTCATATGGATGAATCCACCAGAATTTTATGGGTCCAAGTCTAATGAGGATCCACGGTTATTTTTAGAGGAGGTGCGGAAGATTACTCAGGTGATGCATGTATATGAGGAACATAGTGTGGAGTTGGCTGCGTATAGGTTGAAAGACCTTGCTTATGATTGGGTTGTTGCTTGGATGAAAGGTAGAGGTGAGGGAGCTTTCCCTACAACTTGGCAAGAGTTCCAAGATGTATTCTTGGATAAGTTTCTCCCTTTGGAGATGAGGGAGGCGAAGGTGGAAGAGTTTATGAACCTGTGATAGGGCTTTATGACTGTTAGGGAGTACTGTCTAAAGTTCAATCAGTTGGCCAAGTATGCTCCTGACTTAGTGGCTGATAATCGGGCTAGTATAAGTAAGTTTGTGACTGGAGTGTCTAGTTATATGGTTAAGGAGTGTAGGTCTGCTATGCTGGATAGTGAGATAAATCTTTCTAGGCTGATGACTCATGCCCAATAGATTAAGGCAGACAAGATTAAGGAGAGAGATAGAATGAGAGGGAATAAGAGAGCTAGGTCCGAGCAGCACAGATAGGGTCAGACTAGATCGCAGGGAGGGAGTCACCCTCAGTATCAGGATCGTTTGTCTATGTTAGCACCGTCATCTGCTAGTGATCCCGTGCCTAGAGGTAGGCAGGAGCAAGGTAGTAGGTCATATGCATCCAGGTCCCAGTACAGTGCTGGCAGTAAGCCAAATCCTGCCTTGTGTCCTAGGTGTGGTAGGGATCATTTGGGTGAGTGTTGGGGTAAGAATAGGGGTTGTTTCCTGTGTGGTAACATAGGTCACAGAGTTAGAGATTGTCCACAGGATGGATAAGGGCGTCATGACTATCGCCCTCAGACCCAGACTCAGACTGTTAGTGCTCTAGTTTCAGCGACTCATCTAGCCCCAGCTTAGGGCGCCTCTTATAGCAATGCTGGCGGGCAGTGCCAGAATAGATTCTGTGCTTTACCATCTCACCAGGAACAGGAGGACTCTCCCGATATTGTTATTGGTATGCTTCGTATATTTCAGTTTGATGTGTATGCTTTGTTGGATCCTGGATCCAGTTTCTCATATGTTACACCTTTGATTGCTGTGAATTTTGAAATGAGTCCTGAGATTATTCCTGAGCCTATCCTAGTTTCTACCCCAGTGGGTGATTCAATTGTTGCCCAGAAAGTGTATAAAAAGTGTCCTGTTGCCGTTCTTCATAGAGTCTTGTTGGCTGATCTGATTGA
>NW_025848574.1:0-1766 GCF_002878395.1 Capsicum annuum
AATGGCTCGCTGGTTTTATTGATTCTCTTAGAGGCTTGTCAGACTAGTATATATGTTGGGAGTTGACTAATAAGTCGTATTTTGTTATCTTTCTGAAATTTTTTTATTCTTGGACGATGATTATTTTGTTGATATTTGAGGGTTATTTATGGAAACTTCGTTGATTTGTGTTGAACTGAATGAAAATGGCTCAAAGGGTTAGCTTGGGGCTACTCGTAGCCTCAAGCACCGTGTGACGCTCCGGGACCCATTTTTTGGGGCGTTACAAACTTAGTATCAGAGCCTAAGATTTTAAGGTGTCCTAGGGAGTCTGACAAGTTGCGTTAAGTATAGTCTTGGTCATTGGTGTGTAGTGCGCCACATCTATGATCAAGAAGCTACAAGTCATTTCAGGAAAAAGTGTGATTCTTTCTTTCAGAAGTCTACCGTGCTCAAAGTGTCTCTCTCTGCTATTTATTGGTGCTCTTCTCTTTCAGAAATATGACTCCACGTCGAGCGAGAAGAAATAATGATGGTCAGCAACCTCAACCCACTGACCCATTGAATGAAAACGTGTCTCATACTAAATTTTGGGCAGCCTTTCAGGTGCTGGCCCAAGCTGTTATTGTAAATGTTCAGGCCAACCCGGCCCCAGCTCCACAGCAACAGGGAGGTGATTCAGCTGCTACCAGGATCTATGACTTCATATGGATGAATCCACCAGAATTCTATATATCCAAGTCTGATGAGGATCCACCATTATTTTTAGAGGAGGTGCAGAAGATTACTCAGGTGATGCATGTATCTGAGGAACATAGTGTGGAGTTGGTTGTGTATAGGTTGAAGGACCTTGCTTATGACTGGGTTGTTGCTTGGAGGAAAGGTAGAGGTGAGGGAGTTGTTCCTACAACTTGGCAAGAGTTCTAGGATGTATTCCTGGATAAATTTTTCCCTTTGGAGATGAGAGAGGCGAAGGTGGAAGAGTTTATGAACCTGCGACAGGGCTCTATGACTATTAGGGAGTACTGTCTAAAGTTCAATCAGTTGGCCAAGTATGCTCCTAACTTAGTGGCTGATAATCGGGCTAGTATGAGTAAGTTTGTGACTGGAGTGTCTAGTTATGTGGTTAAGGAGTGTAGGTATGCTATGCTGAATAGTGAGCAAATCTTTCTAGGCTGATGACTCATGCCCAACAGATTGAGGCAGACAAGATTAAGGAGAGAGATAGAATGAGAGGGAATAAGAGAGCTAGGTTCGAGCAGCATGAACAGGGTCAGACTAAATTGTAGGGAGGGAGTCGCCCTCAGTATCAGGATCATTTGTCTATGCCAGCAGCATCATCTGCTAGTGCTCCCATGCCTAGAGGTAGGCAGGAGCAAGGTAGCAGGTCATATGTATCCAGGTCCCAGTACAATGCTGGCAGTAAGCCAAATCGTCCCCTGTGTCCTAAGTGTGGTAGGGCTCATTCGGGTGAGTGTTGGGGTGAGAAGAGGGGTTGTTTTCGGTATGGTGACATGGGTCAGAGAGTTAGAGATTGTCCACAGGATAGACAAAGGCGTCGTGACTATCGCCCTCAGACCTAGACTCAGACTGTTAGTGCTCCAATTCAAGAGACTCGCCCAGCCCCAACTCAGGGCGCCTCTTCTAGCAATGCTGGCAGGCGACGGCAGAATAGATTCTATGATTTACCGCCTCGCCAGGAACAGGAGGACCCTCCCGATATTGTTACTGGTATGCTTGGTATATTTTAGTTTGATGTGTATGCTTTGTTGGATCCTGGATCCAGT
>NW_025848575.1:0-2236 GCF_002878395.1 Capsicum annuum
GGACCATAAGAACTTCACTTTCTTTTGGGTCAATCGAGTCATAGGAGACGCTATAGAGGAGAAACCCTCAACAAAACGGCAGTAATAGCTAGCTAAACCCAAGAAACTTTGAATATCAGTCGGAGAAATAGGTCTAGGCCAATTTGTAATAGCTTCGGTCTTTTAGGGATCAACTCTAATACCCATGGAAGAAATGATATGACCTAGAAAAGCAACTGACCTTAGCCAAAACTCACACTTACTGAACTTGGCAAATACCTTGTGATCTTTAAGGGTTTGCAAGACAATTCAGAGATGATCAGAATATTCATCCTCACTACGGGAGTACACCAGTATATCATCGATGAACACTATGATAAACATATCCAGATATGGTCTGAACACTCGATTCAAGAGGTCCATGAAAGCTACTGGGGAATTAGTTAACCCAAAAGACATAACAAGAAACTCAAAATGGCCATAACGAGTTTGAAAAACGGTTTTTGGGATGTCACACTCCCTAACTTTGAGTTGATGATAGCCGGAATGAAGGTCTATCTTTGAGAAATAACTTGCACCTTGCAATTGGTCAAACAAATCATCTATTCTCAGAAGGGGGTACTTATTTTTTACGGTGACTTTATTTAGTTGGCGATAATCAATGTACGTACGCAAAGATCCATCTTTCTTTCTTACAAACAACACAGGAGCACCCCAAGGAGAAACACTGGGCCATATGAAACCCTTATCTAGTAGATCTTTGAGTTGCTATTTCAACTCCTTAAGTTCTGTAGGGGCCAAACGGTAAGGAGGAATAAAAATGGGCTAAGTATCAGGAAGAAGATCAATCCCAAACTCTATCTCTCTATCAGGAGGTATCCCTGGGACACGATAGACTTCTGAAAGAAAGAATCATACTTTTTCCTAAAAATTCTTATAGCTTCTTGCTCATAGATGTGGCGCGCTACACACCGATGATCAAGACTCTACTTAACGTGGCTTGTCACACTCCCTAGGATACCTAAAAACCTTAGGCTTTGATACCAAGTTTGTAACGCCCAAGAAAATGGGTCCCAAAGCGTCACACGGTGCTTAAGGCTACGAGTAGCCCCAAGCTAACCCTTTGAGCCATTTTTATTCAGTTCAACACAAATCAACGAGGTTTCCATAAATAACCCTCAACTATCAACAGAGTAATCATTATCCAAGAATAAAAGAATTTCAGAAAGATAACAAAATACGACTTATTAGTCAACTCTCAACATCTATACTAATCTGACAAGCCTCTAAGAAAATCAATAAAACCAGCAAGCCATTGAGACATACCTCAACTGACTCATACTAAGCTATCAAATGTAAACAATTCCGTGAAACCAACATCAGACGTCACGTCCTCGAAACATGAGGAATCACCCCAACAGAGGATATAAAACAGCGTGCCCAAAGAATCACTGTCAAACCTGGAACTGAGCACCTGAACCTACATTTCGAGAAAATGTAGCCCACATCCGAAGATGTAGGTCAGTACCATGGAAAGGAACCGAGTATATAGGGGTGTATACAGTTGTATAAACATCATCATCATAAATATTTATAAGAAATATGCAGGATGTATGAAAGACTCACATAGCCCGAAGAAAAGCATCATAATCATGAGAGGATGAAATAAGTACAATAACACATGTAAGTCATCTTATAATTTGTCAATCACTTTCAGTTCATCAATAATATCAATTCTCATAATGTAAATATCATTTAAATCTTTTGAAAGAATAACTTTCACAATTCGACTTTCAAATCACTTCACCATTCACCATAGACACAAAGAAACACACACACACTGGGAGATCCTATAACCGACATAAACCATGTGAGCTACATGGAGTCCAACGTACAACCCACGTTGGGTAGATCCATCCTATCCTTTCTATCGGAGTAGGACTATCGATATCAAATCCACACAAACTAGTAATCACTATATAAATTAGCCTTAGGCTCACTCCTATGGGGGCACGTAGTTCTAGGGAAGTAAGGACACTTTATACCTCCCACTTGGTGTTAAAGCTCAAATTATTTCAAAGACAATCCACAACAAAATAATTTTAGTAATATATAAATATACATCGGGAGCTATCATGCTTCCCATCTATCAAAATCAACCACGTTGTGGATTTCTTTCATACTCGAGTTCAAAACAACTCCATTAAGATCAAAAGGTCAAATCATTCAAAATATTTGAGATATTTTGAATGATTTG
>NW_025848576.1:0-1416 GCF_002878395.1 Capsicum annuum
ATTTTAAATTCTTTTAAATCGTCAAAATTATATGTTAATGGTTGCTGTGTTATTATGCTATTTTTATCTATTAATTCAATTTTTATAGTAGTTTTATGTTTTTCCCATCCTTTTAATGGATCTTCACTATATAATTGTTCTATTTTTTTCTTAATTATTTCTATCTTATTTATTGAAAATATAGTTATTTCTGTTTTATTTATTGAAAATACGAATAGTTCTATTGTATCTTCAGTATTTTTTATATTTTCTAACTTTTGTGTAATTATTTTACTTTCTTTTATCCAATCAGTTTTCTTTTTTATTTTATTATTAACTCTTTTTGCTCTTACTTTCTGTTTACATGGTGTTGTAAACCACCAATCTGTTCTAGTTATTATATGTGGGTATAATTTATCTAAAATCGGCATTCCTAAAAGTATATCTTTTGATGTTAGTTCATAATTATAAATTTCTTCTATTGTTAATATCTTGTCCCATACTTCTATTTTTACATTCCTAGCTTTATAAGTAATTAGGGTTCCTTCATTATTAAATCCTTTAACGACTATTGGTGTTTTTAATTTATCCCATTTGCTTTCTGGTAAGCAATTATATCTACATAAATTAGCTTCTGCTCCTGTATCTATCATAGGCGTATAATATCCATTGGAATATCCTTCTACTGCTATTTTCATTAATACATATATTTTCATTTTATGTTAAGGCTCTTCTTAAGAATAATTTCTCTCTGTTATATGTTAAGGTTAATTGTGTATGTTCTATATTATATGGTTTTACTTGTTCTAGCCATTTTATTCCTAATATTTTGTCTGCTTTTTGCATTTCTTCTTTTACTTCAAATTCTATTTTTATTTTTCTAATTCCTATTATTATTTCTTTTTCTGCTATATTTTTATTATTTATTAAACTTCTTGGTAGGTCTGGGCATATATCATTATCAGTTTTTGTTTCTTCATTTCTTACTAGATATTTTGTTATATAATTTTCTTCTTGTCCAGTATTTAAGAGTATTAAATATTCTTTTTCATTTACCTTTCCTGTTAAGTAATATTGGTTTAAATTATTTGTTGAATTTATTTCATAACTTGTTCTTTTTGATGAGCTTGATGATTCTGATTTTTCATCAGCTATTCTTTTCGTCGTACTTATTTTATCATTTACTATTTCTAAATTTTCTTCTATATCTATGTCTCTATAGCTATAATCATTATAATCTATTATTTTTACAATTTGTTCGAATGGACTTTCTATTCGTATTTTGTTAATCTTATTTTTTTTGTTATTTTATGTTTTGTTGTTAATACATATAAATTTTTGCATCTTGCTGTAAATATTTAACTTCCTGGGGTTAATTCTATTCTTGATATTTTCCAATATAATACTAATGATTTATCTATATTTTTATTCAGTAGC
>NW_025848577.1:0-59532 GCF_002878395.1 Capsicum annuum
AAATAAAATTCAAGAACCCTAACTGAGGGTTCTTGTTGCTCTTCCGCCGCTCCAAAAATGTCCAAGAATGAATCCCCAATTTTCTTCACATTATTTCTTTTATACTGGGCCAAAATATGCCTTTGGAATAGGCCAGGTGTTTCCCAGGTAACCGTACCTCAATAAGCATGCGTCGCTCACCCGGGCTTACTGGAATTTGCAGCTAAAATTTTGGCTGTGTTGAAAGCCCGCGATAATCCAGGCGTCGCCCGGTGGATCGCCTTGGGGGTTCTCACGCGCCTATTATAATAACATTTGTTCCTTGTATATATCCATTGGTTTTTAGAACATACATATATCAATTCCCACGCTCCCATAATAGCCAAATATATTTCAGGTATCCAAACGGAGTCAATCTTTGCATTGTGGTTTTGTTGACCTAACTGAGCCTTCTTGAGTTGTTTCCACTTGAATTGAAGCTTGTATATCCTTCATATATTATCATAATACATTAAAAAAGCATCCTAAAGTATCAAACACCACAAGGTAGAGCTAAAAATAGTACAACATCCAAGATGATTAACTAGAAACATGAGCTAAGAATAGGCTAATTTCACTTTGATCTTTAGCTCATTGTTTTGACTCTTGTCTTGATACAATTGACCTATGAACATTATAAATAAGTTGTTTCACATATAAATACATAATAAAAACCTTATTAACTCATTAAAACACATTAGAACCGAACACAATAGACTAGACAAACACCTAACTCAAGCTAGTAACACTAGTTTTCTCGGTTGAACTCTAAATGCTCAAATTGAATCAAAACTCATGTGGAAACACCATAAAACATTGTAAAATTGAACTTGGACACTTATATGTGGATTTATATCATTATAAAAACATATAGCATAAGAATCATCCTTAAAACCATACGAAAAAGGCTAAAATAGTAAGGCTAGAATGCATAAATTCATCCAACATCACATTCCTCCCGAAAGGGAAATAGAATTTAGAATAGAACTTATCCCAGATACTCAACCTATTTCTATTCTTCCATACAGAATGGCACCAGAAGAACTCAAGGAACTGAAAGACCAGTTGAAGGATCTCTTAGATAAGGGATTCATCAGGCCTAGTGTGTCCCCATGGGGTGCACTAGTCTTATTCGTGCGCAAAAAGATGGTTATCTTGGGATGTGTATAGATTACCATCAGCTCAACAAGCTTACAGTCAAGAATAGGTATCCACTTCCCAGAATAGATGATCTGTTTGACCAACTTTGGGATACCAGTTATTTCTCTAAGATAGACCTCAGATCAAGCTATCATCAGATCAGAGTTAGAGAATGCAACATCCCAAAGATAGTTTTCCATACTTGGTATGGTCACTTTGAATTTCTAGTCATGTATCTTGGTCTTACCAATGCCTTTTCAGCTTTCATGGACTTGATGAACCGAGTGTTCAAGCAGTACTTGGAAATGTTCATCAAACATGATTTAACTGAACTAAACGTGAGCTAAATTACAAAATTATGTCGACGATGAAATATTACTGATCATCAAGATTTTTCCTAAGTCATAAGACTGTCTAAGTCTAAGGATTTATAACTTGACTGTGAGTACCATGAAAACATGACATGGCTCTAGGCACATAGCTAATATTTCAGGTACAAGTACCCCCAGGACTCAATAGGAGAAAACTGACAAAGAATGACTAACTTGAATGCATAATAATCACCATGACATATTTATTGAAGCATTTTATCAAATATGTAATAGGCATGAACTTGTACCTACATAGGGATTTCATGATATCATGCTAGTTAAATATTTTTTCTTCATCTAGGCATTTAATCAAACATATTGCAGGCAGAGGACATATAACCATCATGGTATAACAATCATGCATAACGGTTCACTCCCAATTTCATCATTCAAGTGTTTAGTCATAGGTTTGCATGAATCTATATAGCTAATAATTAAACCCACAAAGATATTATCACCCAATCATGGAATAGAAATTCAATTTTACATTTATTATCATGAACAAGAAGCAGCCCAATCATGAAATTCATAGAGATGATTCATAAACTTGAATTTAGAAAAGGATTCTTGGGTTTCATGGACTAAAGGGGTTAATGAATGACACTATGCATAACTAGGTTATGATTCTTGATGTTGATCTTGAAGAATTGAAAATCCCTTAATTTCTTCAAAAAGACTGGATTTTTTTCTTGGGGATTGCTATTAGAGAGAAACCCTAATCTTGTTTGTGAAATAATAATGGATAAAGTGGCTAAACTCTAGTATAATTGGGTATTGGGTGGTAAATGACCAAAATACCCCTATTAAAATGACCTGGAATAGCTAAACGTAAGATGCGATGGTGGATTCCGATGGTCCATCGGGCTCTACCATCTGTCCTGGACAGAAACTGGTCCCAGTTATTATGACCAACATCGGCTTTCGATGGTCCATCGGCCCTGTGACGTTCCATTGACTGCTACCGTCATACTTTAGAAGAAAGCAGGTCCACTACCTCAGTGCAATGGTCATGCTCGACGGTCCATTCTAACATCCTTGAGATGATTTTTATGATAAGAAAAAGCATGCGTATTACAATATCTCCTCCTTGTGAACATTTTTCCTCAAATGAGACTAACTGAGAGGGGAATAATAAACTAAATATAAAATGAACATGAATAACTAGAACATGATCTCATTACTGACATGAATGACAAGATGAACATAACATATTGAACATGCATATCTTATGCATGCGTAACTGATTCATGAATGCATGACTGAGTGTTCTGAAGAACTAAGTTTCTCATAATGAGAATGCATGTCTGATGCATAATTTCATTACTGACTAATACATGAATGCATGACTGAATATGAAATAGTATTTGATACCAAGTTTATCATGGGAATATGAACATAAAACTGAATAATAAGTTCATGATTAACACAAAATATGAAACTGAGTAAGCTTAAGGAGAACTATTACCTTGATCTTAATCTGAGTTAGCGGAGAAGAGGTGAGGATACTTGGTACATATGTATGCTTCTCCTCCCATGTATCTCCCTCAACAGACTATTTTCACCAAAGAACTTTGATAAGAGGGACTTCTTTGTTCCTCAATCTACAAGTCTGATAGTCTAGGATTTTGACTAGAATCTCTTCATAAGAAAGGCTGTTCTGAACTTCAATGCTCTGAATAAGGACTACGACTGAAGAATAACCTACGCACTTCTTGAATAAGGCAACATAAAATACTAAATCAGTGTCCTATAGCCTATGGTTCGGGGGTAGGCTCGGGGTCTGAGCGTGCTGTGGGCCAAAAATTGATCGGGATGAGCCAGGGAGGTTGGGGATTGTACTAGTTTGGTTTTTTTAATTTTTTGTGGCTATTTGGGTGGAAAAACTGGAGAAACGACACGAACGGAGCTCTTTTGGGCTAAATCGGTGAGCTATTGCCCATGGTTTCGGAGTTGGGCCCGGGGTCCGGGCGTGCTGTGGGTTGAAAATAGATCGGGGCATGCCATGGAGGTTCGGGATCATCCTAGTGTGGTTCGTTTAATTTTTCATGGCTGTTTGGGTGGACAAATGGGTGAAACGGCACAAATGGAGAATTTTTGGGCCAAACTGTGGGCTATAACCAACGATTTTGGGGGTGAGCCCAGGGTACGAGTATTTTGTGGGCCAAAAATCAATTGGGGCATGCCAAGGAGGTTGGGGGATCATCCAGTGTGGTTCGTTTAATTTTTTGTGGCTATTTGAATGGAAAAATGGGCAAACTGGTATGAACGAGGCATTTTTGGGCTAAATCGATGTGCTATAGCCCATGGTTTTGGAGGTGGGCTCAAGGACCAGGCGTTCTATGGTCAAAAAATCAATCAGCGCATGCTAGGGAGGTTGGGGATCATCCTAGTGTGGTTCGTTTAATTTTTTATGGTCATTTGGGTGGACAAACGGGCAAAACAGCGCGAATGGGGCATTTTTAGGCCAAATCGGTGTGCTATAGCCCATAAGTTTGGGGGTGGGACTGGGTCCAGGCATGCTGTGGGCCAAAAATCAATCGAGGCTTGCCAGGGAGGTTGGGGATCATCCCAGTGTAGTCCGTTTAATTGTTTGTGGCCATTTGGGTTGACAAATAGGTGAAATTGCACAAACGGGTGTTTTCTGGCCAAATTGGCGTGCTATAGCCCACGGTTTTGAGGGTGGGCCCGGGGTCTGGTCATGCTGTGGGTCAAAAAATAACTGGGGCATGCCAAGGAGGTTGGGGATCATCCCAGTGTGGTCCATTTTATTTTTTGTGGCCATTTGGGAGAACAAAGTGGCAAAACTGCGCAAATGGGGCATTTTCGGGCAAAATTGGTGTGCTATAGCCCACGGTTTTAGGGGTGGGCTCGAGGTCAAGGCATGTTATGGGACAAAAATTGACTGGGGCATGCTAGGGAGGTTGGGGATCATCCTAGTATGGTCCGTTTAATTTGTCGTGGCCATTTGGGTGGACAAATGGGTGAAACGGCATGAACGGGGCATTTTCGAGCCAAATCGGTGTGCTATAGATCATGATTTCAGGGGTGAGCCTCCAGGCGTGTTGTGGGCAAAAAATTGATCGGGGCGTCCAAGGTGGGTGAGGATCATCTCAGTTTGGTTCGTTTAAATTTTTATGGCTATTTCGGTGGACAAACGAGCGAAATGGCACAAATGGGACATTTTCGGGCCAAATTGATGAGCTATAGCCTATAGTTTTAGGGGTAGGCTCGGGGTCCGGGCGTGCTGTGGGACGAAAATCGATCAGGGCATGCCAGAGAGGTTGGGGATCATCCCAGTGTGGTCCGTTTAATTTTTTGTAGCTATTTGGGTGGATATACGGGCAAAGCAGCGCAAACGGGGCGTTTTTGGGACAAATCGGTGTGCTAGTTTATGGTTTCGGGGGTGATCCTGGGGTCCGGGCATGCTATGAGCCAAAAAATGATCGAGGCGTGCCAGGGAGGTTGGGGATCATCCAAGTGTGGTCCGTTTAATTTTTTGTGGCCATTTGGGTGGACAAACGGGCATAACGGCGCGAACGGGGTATTTTTGGGACAAATCAGTGTGCTATGGTCAACAATTTTGGGGGTGGGCCCGGGGTCCGGCCATGCTGTGAGCCAAAAATTGATCGGGGCATGCAGTGGGCCAAATATTGACTGGTGCATGCAAGGGAGGTTGGGGATTGTCCCAATGTGGTCCGTTTAATTTTTCGTGCCTATTTGGGTGGACAAACAGGTGAAACGGTGCAAACGGGGCATTTTTGGGCTAAATTAGTGTGCTATAGCCCACAGTTTTGGGGGTGGGCACGGGGTCCAGGCATGTTGTGGGCCTAAAATAGATCAGGGCATACTAGGGATGTTGGGGATCGTCCTAGTGTGGTTAGTTTATTTTTTTGTGGCCATTTGGGTGGAGAAATGGGGGGAATGGCACGAACGGAGCATTTTCGGGCTAAATAGGTGTGCTATAGCTCACGATTTTAGGGGTGGACATGGGGTTCATGCGTGCTGTGAGCCAAAAATTGACCGGGGTATGCCAGGGAGGTTGGGGATCATCCAGTGTGGTTCGTTTAATTTTTCATGGCCATTTGTGTGGAAAAACAGGCAAAACGGCGTGAACAAGGCATTTTTGGAGCAAATTGGTGTGCTATAGCCCACGGTTTTGGAGGTGGAGTCGGGGTCCAGGCGTTCTGTAGTTAAAAAATAGATTGGGGCATGCTAGGGAGGTTGGGGATCGTCCTAGTGTGGTCTGTTTAATTTTTTGTGGACATTTGGGTGGACAAACGAGGGAAACAGCGTGAACGGGGCATTTTCAAGCCAAATCGGTGTGCTATAGTCTACGATTTCGGGGTGGGTCAGGGGTCAAAGTGTGTTGTGGTCCAAAAATCAACCGGGGCGTGCCAGGGAGGTTGGGGATTATCCCAGTGTGGTCCATTTAATTTTTCGTGGCCATTTGGGTGGACAAACAGGCAAAATGGCATAAATGGGGCATTTTCTGGCCAAATCAGTGTGCTATAGCTCACGGTTTCATGGGTGGGCCTAGGGTCCGAGTGTGCTTTGGATGAAAATAGACTGGGACGTGCTAGGGAGTTGGGGATCATCCCAGTGTGGTCCGTTTAATTTTTCATGGTTATGTGGGTGGACAAACGGGCGAAATAGCACAAAGGTGGCATTTTCAAGATAAATTGGTGTGCTATAGCCTGCGGTTTTGAGGGTGGGCCCGGGGTCCGGGGATGCAGTGGGTCAAAAAATAATCGAGGAGTGCCAGGGAGGTTGGAGATCATCCTAGTGTGGTCTATTTAATATTTTATGGCCATTTGTGTGGACAAACGGGCGAAACGGCTCGAACGGGGCAGTTTTGGGCCAAATTGGTGTGCTATCGCCCACAGTTTTGGGGGTGGGCTCGGTGTCCAGGCATGTTGTTGGCCAAAATTCGACTGGGGCATTATAGTGAGGTTGGGCATCATCCTAGTATGGTTCTTTTCATTCTTTGTGGCCATTTGGGTGGACAAACGGACCAAACATCTTGAACGGGGTATTTTCGAGCCAAATCGGTGTGCTATATCCCACGATTTTGGGTGTGGGCCCCGGGTCCAGGCGTGCTGTGGACCAAAAATCAACCAGGACATTCCAGGGATGTTGGGGATCATCCCATTTTGGTCCATTTAAATTTTCGTGGCCATTTGGGTGGACAAACGGGCGAAATGGCGCAAACGGGGAATTTTTGGCCAAAACGGTGAGCTATAGACTACGGTTTTGGGGGTAGGGCCGGGGTTCTAGCGTGCTGTGGGCCAATAATTGACCGGGGCATGCCAGGGAGGTTAGGGATCATCCCAGTGTGGTCCGTTTAATTTTTGTGGCCATTTGGGTGGACAAACGGGTGAAACGGCGCAAACGGAGCATTTTTGAGATAAATCGGTGTGCTATAGCCCACGGTTTTGCAGGTGGACCCGGGGTCCGGGCGTGCTGTGAGCCAAAAAATTATTGGGGCATGCCAGGGAGGTTATAAATCATCCCAGTGTGGTCCGTTTAATTTTTTGTGGACATTTGGGTGGACAAACGGGCTAAACGGCGCGAACATAGCATTTTTAGGCCAAATCTGTGTGCTATAGCCCACAATTTTAGGGGTGGACCTGGGGTCCAAGCATGATGGGATCCAAAAATCGATCGGGCCGTGCTGTGGGCCAAAAATCGACTGGGGTATGCCAGGGAGGTTGAGGATTATCCTAGTGTGGTCCGTTTAAATTTTCGTGGTCATTTGGGTGGACAAACAGGCAAAATGGTGCGAATGGAGCATTTTTAGGCCAAATTAGAGTGGTATAGCCCACGGTTTTGGGGGTGGGCTCCGATTCCGGGCGTGCTGTGAGCCGAAAATCGACCGGGGCGTGCTGTCGGTCAAAAATTAACTGGTGTGTGCTAGGGAGGTTAGGGATTGTCCCAGTGTGCTCCGTTTAATTTTTTGTGGCCATTTGGGTGGCAAATAGGTGAAATAGTTCGAACGGGGAATTTTTAGGCCAAATTAGTGTGCTATAGCCCATGGTTTTAGGGGTGGGCTCGGGGTCCAGGCGTGTTGTGGGCCAAAAATCGATCGGGGCGTGTTAGGGACTTTGGGGATCATCCTAGTATGGTTTCTTTAATTTTTTGTGGATACTTGGGTGGAGAAACGGGGGGAACGGCACGAACGAGGCATTGTTGGGCTAAATCGGTTTGCTATAACTCATGATTTTGGGGGTGGGCCCAGGGTCCAAGCGTGTTGTGCGCCAAAAATCGACCGGGGCATGCTAGAAAGGTTGGGGATCGTCCAGTGTGGTTCGTTTAATTTTTCATGGCCATTTGGGTGGAAAAACAAGCAAAACAGTACGAACGGGGCATTTTTGGGCCAAATTGGTGTGCTATAGCCCACGGTTTTAGGGGTGGGCTCAGGGTCAAGACATGTTGTGGTTAAAATATCAACCGAGGCATGCTAGGGAGATTGGGGATCGTCCTAGTGTGGTCCGTTTAATTTTTTGCGGCTATTTGGGTGGACAAACGAGCGAAACAACGTGAATGGGGCTATTTTGGGCCAAATCGGTGTGCTATAGCTCACGATTTTGGAGGTGGGCCCGGGGTCCAGGCGTGTTGTGGGCCAAAAATCAATTAGGCCGTGCCAGGGAGGTTGGGGATCATCCCAGTATGGTCCGTTTTATTTTTTGTGGCTATTTGGGTGGACAAAAAGGAAAAATGCCACACACTAGGCATTTTTAGGCCAAATCAGTGTGCTATAGCCCACGGTTTAGGGGGTGGGCCCGAGGTCCGAGTGTGCTGTGGGCTGAAAATCAACCTGGGCGTGCCATGTAGGTTGGGGATTGTCCCAGTGTCATTCGTTTAATTTTTCGTGGCCATTTGAGTGGACAAACGGACGAAATGGTGCAAATGGGGCATTTTTGGAACAAATTGGTGTGCTATAGCCCACGGTTTCGAGGGTGGGCCTGGGGTTCGGGCATGCTGTGGGTCAAAAAATGATTGAAGCGTGCCAGGGAGGTTAGGGATCATCCCAGTGTGGTCCGTTTAATTTTTTGTTGCTATTTGGGTGGACAAACGAGCGAAACGGCATGAATGAGAAATTTTGGGCCAAATTGGTGTACTATCTCCCAAAGTTTTGGGGGTGGGCTTGGTTTCCAGGCATGTTGTGGGCCGATATTCGACTGGGCCATTCTAGGAAGATTAAGGATCATCCTAGTATGGTCCGTTTAATTTTTCGTGGCTATTTGGGTGGACAAACAGGCAAAACAGCATGAATGAGGCCTTTTCGGGACAAATCGGTGTGCTATATCCCACGATTTCGGGGGTGGGCTCGGGGTCCAAGTATTTTGTGGGCCAAAAATCAACTGCAGCGTGCCAGGGAGGTTGGGGATCATTCCAGTGTGGTCTGTTTAAATTTTTGTGGCCATTTGGGATGACAAACGGGTGAAATGGCACAAATGGGGCATTTTTGGACCAAATCGGTGATTTATAGCCCATGGTTTTGAGGGTAGGCCCCGGATCCGAGCGTGCTGTGGGCTGAAAATTGATCGGGGCATGCCACGGAGTTTGGGGATCATCCCCGTGTGGTCCGTTTAATTTTTTATTGCCATTTAGGTGGACAAACGGGCGGAACGGCAGAAATGGGGCATTTTCAAGATAAATCGGTGTGATATAGCACACGGTTTCGGGGTTGAACCATGGGTCCGGGCGTGCTGTGAGCCAAAAAATTATTGGGGCATGCCAGGGAGGTTGGGGATCATCCCAGTTTAGTCCCTTTAATTTATTGTGGCCATTTAGGTGGACAAACGGGCGAATAGGCATGAATGGGGCATTTTCGGGCCAAATTGGTGTGCTATAGCCCACGATTTTGGGGGTGGGCCCAGGGTCCAGGTGTGCTGCGAGTCGAAAATCGATCGGGGTGTGTTGTGGGCCAATAATTGACTGGGGCGTGCAAGGGAGTGTGGGAATTATCCCAGTGTGGTCCGCTAAATTTTTCGTTGCCGTTTGGGTGGACAAACAGGCAAAACGGTGCAAACGGGACATTTTTGGGCCAAATTAGTGAGCTATAGCCCACAGTTTTGGGGGTGGGATTGGGGTCCAGGCGTGTTGTGGGTCGAAAATCGATCGGGGCATGCTAGAGAGGTTGGGGATCCACCTAGTGTGGTCCGTTTAAATTTTTGTAGCCTTTTGGGTGGAGAAAAGGGCGGAACGGCATGAACGAGGCTTTTTCGGACTAAATCGATGTGCAATAGCTCAAGATTTTGGGGGTGGGCCTGCGGTCCAGGCGTGCTGTATGCTAAAAATTGACCGGGGCATACCAGGGAGATTGGGGATCATCCCAGTGTGGTCCGTTTAATTTTTCATGGCTATTTGGGTGGACAAACAGGCAAAATGGCGCAAACGGGGCATTTTCGGGCCAAAGTGGTGAGCTATAACTCGACCTCAGACTCTTTCTTCCCAAACTATTTGACTCTCTAGCTGTAGTTAACCCACGGTTTTGGGGGTGGGCTCGGGGTCCGGGCGTGCTGTGGGCTGAAAATTGACCAGGGCGTGCTAAGGAGGTTGGGGATCGTCTCAGTGTGGTCTGTTTAATTTTTCTTGGCCATTTGGGTGGACAAATGGGCGAAGCAGCACAAACGAGGTATTTTTGGGACAAATAGGTATGCTATAGCCAACGGTTTTGGAGGTGGGCTAGGGGTCCGAGCATGCTATGGGCCAAAAAATGATCAAGGCATGCCAGGGAGGTTAAGGATCATCCCAGTGTTGTTCGTTAATTTTTTGCGGCCATTTGGGTGGACAAACGAGCAAAATAGTGCAAATGGGTCATTTTCAGACTAAATCGGCGTGCTATAGCCTACGATTTTGGGGGTACGCTCGGGGTCCGAGCGTGTTGTGTGCCAAAAATCGACCGGGGCATGTTGTGGGCGAAAAATCAATCGGGTCGTGCCAGAGAGGTTGGGGATCTTCCCAATGTGGTTCGTTTAATTTTTCATGGCCATTTGGGTGGACAAACAGGCAAAACGGCACGAACGGAGTATTTTCGAGACAAATCGGTGTGCTACACCCCATTATTATGGGGGTGGGCCCGGGTCCAAGCATGCAACGGGCCAAAAATCAATCGAGGCATGCCAATGACATTGGGGATCGTCCCAGTATGGTCCATTTAATTTTTTGTGGTTATTTGGGTTGAAAAATGGGTGAAACGGTGCGAATAGGGTATTTTTGAGCCAAATCGGCGTGCTATAGCCCACGATTTTGGGGGTGGACCCGTGGTCTGGGCGTGCTGTGGGCCAAAAATCAACCGAGGCATGCCAGAGAAGTTGAGAATCATCTCAGTGTCATCCATTTAATTTTTCTTTGCCATTTGGGTGGACAAACTAGCGAAACAGTGCAAACGGGGCATTTTTGGGCTAAATCGATGTGCTATGGCCCACGGTATCGGGGTGGGCCCGGGGTTCAGGCGTGCTGTGGGCCGAAAATCAACTGGGGCATACCAGGGAGGTTGGGGATCGTCCCAGTGTGGTCCGTTTAATTTTTCATGGACATTTGTGTGGACAAACAGGCGAAAGCCGCAAACTTGGCATTTTCGGGCCAAATCAGTGTGCTTAGCTCACGGTTTTAGGGGTGGTCCCAGGGTCCAAGCGTGTTGTGGGTCAAAAATCGACCGGGGCATGCCAGGGAGGTTGTGGATAGTCCTAGTATGGTCCGTTTAATTTTTTGTGGCCATTTAGGTGGACAAACGGGCGAAAGGTCGCCAACGGGGCATTTTTGGGCCAATCGGTGTGTTGTAGCCCATGATTTTAGGGTGGGCTCGGGGTTCGGGCGTGCTGTGGGCCAAAATTTAACTGGGGCATTCCATGGAGGTTGGGGATCATCCTAGTATGGTTTGTTTAATTTCTCGTGGCCATTTGGGTGGACAAACGGGCGAAACAGCACGAATGAGGCATTTTCGGGCCAAATCGGTGTGCTATAGCCCACGGTGTTGGGGTGGGCCTTGGGTCCGGGCTTGCTATAGCCAAAAATTAATCGAGGTATGCCAGGGACATTGGGGATCATCCCACTATGGGTAGTTTAATTTTTCATGGCGTTTGGGTAGACAGACGGGTGAAACGGTGCAAACGAGGCATTTTTAGGACAAATCGTTGTGCTATAGCCCACGGTTTTGGGGGGGCCCGGGGTCCGAGAGTACTGTATGTATAAAATTAATTGGGGCATGCCAGGGAAGTTGGAGATCATCCCACAATGATCCGCTTAATTTTTTTGTGGCCATATGGGTGGACAAATGGGTGAAACGGCGAGAACGGGGTATTTTCAGGCCAAATCGATGTGTTATAGCCCACGGTTTTAGGGGCGGGCCCCGGGGTTCGAGCGTGCTGTGTGCCGAAATTGACCGAGGCATGCCAGGGAAGTTTGGGATCGTTCGAGTGTGGTCCGTTTAATTTTTCATGGCCATTTGGGTGGAAAAAAGGGCAAGACGACGCGAATGGGACCTTTTTGGGCCAAATCGGTGTGCTATAGCCCATGATTTTGGGGGTGGGCCTGATGTTCGGGCATACAGTGGCCTAAAAATCAACCTCCGGATCATTCTAGTGTGGTCTGTTTAAATTTTTGTGCCCATTTGGGTGGACAAACGGGCATAATAGAGCGAACGAGACATTTTCGAGCCAAATTGGTGTGCTATAGCCCACGGTTTCGAGGGTGGGCAAGGGGTTGGAGCGTGCCGTGGGTCGAAAATCCACCGGGGAATGCCAGGGAGGTAAAGAATCGTCCCAATGTGGTCCATTTAATTTTTCATGGCCATTTAAGTGAATAAACGGGCAAAACGGCACGAACGGGGCAATTTCGAGCCAAATTGATGTGCTATAGCCCACGGTTTTGGGGGTGGGACCAGGGTCCGAGCGTGCTGTGGGCCAAAAATTAACCTGGGCGTGCTAGAGAGGTTGGGGATCATCCCAGTATGGTCCTTTTAATTTTTTGTGGCCATTTGGGTGGACAAACAGGCGAAACGGTGTGAATAGGGCATTTTCAGGCCAAATCGATGTGCTATAGGCCACGATTTTAGGGTTGGCCCCTTGGTCCGGGCGTGCTATGGTGTAAAATTTGGTCCAGGCATGCCAGGGAGGTTGGAGATCATCCAGTATGGTCCGTTTAATTTTTTATGCCCATTTGGGAGGACAAACGGGCGTAATGGTGCGAATGAGGCATTTTTCAGGGCCAAATCAGTGTTCTATAGCCCACAGTTTTAGGGGTGGGCCCAAGGTCCTGGCATGATGTGGGCTGAAAATTGATCGAGGCACGCCAGGGAGGTTGGGGATCATCCCAGTGTGGTTCCTTTAATTTTTCATGGCCATTTGAGTCGACAAACAGGCAAACGGCGCAAAAGGGGAGTATTCAAGCCAAATCGGCGTGCTATATCCACTGTGTTAGGGGTGGGCTCAGGGTCCGAGCGCGCAGTGGGATGAAAATAAATTGAGGCATGCCAGGGAGGTTGAGGATCATCTCAGTGTGGTCCGTTTAATTTTTCGTTGCTATTTGGGTGGACAAACTGGCAAAATGTCACAAACGAGGCATTTTTGGGCTAAATCGGTGTGCTATAGTCCACAGTTTCAGGGGTGGGCCTGAGGTCCGAGCATGCTGTGGTTCAAAAATTAACCGTGGCATGCCAGGGAGGTTGGGGATCATCCCATTATGGTCTGTTTAATTTTTCGTGCCCATTTAGGTGAACACACGAGCGACACGGCGCGAAAAGGGCATTTTCAGAACAAATCAGTGTGCTACAGCACATGGTTTTGGGGGTGGGCCCGGGCTTCGGGCGTGTTATGGGTCAAAAATCGATCGGGGCATGCCAGGGAGGTTGGGGATCAACCTAGTGTGATCCGTTTAATTTTTTGTGGCTATTTGTCTGGACAAACGGGTGAAACGGTGCGAACAGGGCATTTTCAAGAAGAATCGATGTGCTATAGCTCACGGTTTCAGAGGTGGTCCCAGGGTCCGGGGGTGTTGAGGGCCGAAAATCAACTAGGGAATGCCAAGGAGGTAGAGGATTGTCTTGGTATGGTCCGTTTAATTTTTCATGGCCATTTGGGTGGACAAACGGGTGAACTGATGTGAACGGGGCATTTTCAGGCCAAATCGTTGGGCTATAACCTATGGTTTTCGATGTCGGCCCAGGGTCTGGGCGTGCAATGGGTAGAAAATTGATCGGGGCGTGCCAGGAAGGTTGGGGATCGTCCCAGTGTGGTCCATTTAATTTTTTGTGGCCATATGGGTGGACAAACGGGAGAAACGGCACGAACGGGGAATTTTAGGGCTAAATCGATGTGCTATAGCCCACGGTTTTGGGGGTGGATTCGGGGTCCGAGCGTGCTGTGGGCTGAAAATCAATCGGGGCATGCTAGGGAGGTTGGGATCATCCTAGTGTGGTCCGTTTAATTTTTCATGGCCATTTGGGTGGCAAACGGGCAAAATTGCTCAAACGGGGCATTTTTAGGCCAAATCGGTGTGCTATAGCCCATAGTTTCGGGGGTGGGCCTAAGGTCCGGGCATGCTGTGGTCCAAAAATCGACCGTGGCATGCCAGGGAGGTTTGGGATCATCCCATTATGGTTTGTTTAATTTTTTGGGCCCATTTAGGTGGACACACAAGCGACACGGCGCGAAAGGGGAGTTTTCAGACCAAATCAGTGTGCTACAGAATACGGTTTTGGAGGTGGGCCCAAGCTCAGGGCGTGTTGTGGGTGAAAAATTGATCGAGACATACTAGGGAGGTTGGGTATCATCCCAGTATGGTCCGTTTAATATTTTGTGGCCATTTGGGTGGATAAACGGGCGAAATGGCCTAAACAGGGCATTTTTGGGCCAAATAGGTGTGATATAGCCCACGGTTTTGGGGGTGAGCTAGGGGTCCGAGCGCGCTATTGGATGAAAATAGACCGAGGCATGCCTGGGTGGTTGGGGATCATCCCAGTGTGGTCTATTTAATTTTTCGTGGTCATTTGGGTGGACAAACGGGGGAAACAGTGCAAACGAGGCACTTTTGGGATAAATCGATGTGTTATACCCCACGATTTTGGGGGTGGGCCTGGGGTCCAGGCATGCTGTGGGCCAAAAATTAATCGGAACGTGCCAGGGAGGTTGGGGATCATTCTAGTATGGTCCGTTTAATTTTTTGTGGCCATTAGGGTGGACAAATAGCCAAAACGGCACAAATGGGGCATTTTTTGTATAAATCGGTGTGCTATTGCCCATGGTTTTGGGGGTGGGCCCAATGTTCGAGCATGCAGTGGGCTAAAAATAAACCTCCAAATCATTCCAGTGTGGTCTGTTTAATTTTTTGCGCCCATTTATTTGGACAAATGGGCGTAATAGCACGAACGGGGCATTTTCGAGCCAAATTGGTGTGCTATAGCCCACGGTTTCAGGGTGGGCTCAGGGTTCGAGCGTGCTGTGGGTCGAAAATTGGCTGGGGTATTCCAGGGAGGTTGGGGATCATCCCAGTGTGGTCCATTTAATTTTTTGTGGCCATTTAGGTGGATAAACGGGCAAAACGGCACGAACGGGGCATTTTTGAGTCAAATCGGTGTGCTATAGCCCACTGTTTTGGGGGTGGACCCGAGGTCCAGGTGTGCTGTGGGCCAAAAATCAACCTGGGCATGCCAGAGAGGTTGGGGATCATCCCAGTATGGTGCTTTTAATTTTTCGTGGCCATTTGTGTGGACAAACAGGCAAAACGGTGCGAATGAGGCATTTCCGGGCCAAATCGATTTGCTATAGCCCACGATTTTGGGGTTGGGCCCGGGGTCCGGGCGTGCTGTGGGCTAAAATTTGATTCAGGCGTGCCAGGGAGGTTGGGGATCATCCCAATATGGTCCGTTTAATTTTTTGTGCCCATTTGGGAGGATAAACGGGCGTAATGGCATGAACGGGGTATTTTCGGGCCAAATCAGTGTGCTATAGCCCACAGTTTTAGGGGTGGGCCCAAGGTCCGGGCATGATGTGGGCTGAAAATCGACCGAGGTGTGCCAAGGAGGTTGGGAATCATCCCAGAGTGGTTCGTTTAATTTTTTGTGGCCATTTCGGTGAACAAACAGGTAAAACAGTGCAAAAGGGGAGTTTTCAAGCTAATTGGTGTGCTATATCCACTGTATCAGGGGTGGGCTCAGGGTCCGGGCGTGCAGTGGGATGAAAATCAACTGAGGCATGCCAGGGAGGTTGAGGATCATCTTGGTGTTGTCCGTTTAATTTTTCGTTGCTATTTGGGTCGATAAACTGGCAAAATGACGCAAACGGGGCATTTTTGGGCTAAATTGGTGTGCTATAGTCCACAGTTTCGGGGGTGGGCCTGAGGTCCGAGCATGCTGTGGTTCAAAAATCGACCGTGGCATGCTAGGGAGGTTGAGGATCATCCCATTATGGTCCGTTTAATTTTTCGTGCCCATATAGGAGGGCACACGAGCGACACGGTACGAAAGGGGCATTTTCAGACCAAATCGGTATGCTACAGCACACGGTTTTGGGGGTGGGCTCAGGCTCCGGGCATGTTGTGTGTTAAAAATCGACCGGGGCATGCCAGGGATGTTGGGAATCATGCTAGTATGATCCGTTTAATTTTTTGTGGCCATTTGTATGGACAAACGTGCGAAACAGCACAAACAGGGCATTTCGAGCAGAATCGGTGTGCTATAGCTCATGGTTTCAGGGGTGGTCCCAGGGTTCGGGGGTGTTGTGGGCCACAAATCGATTGGGGCATGCTAGGGAGGTAGGGGATAATCTTATTATGGTCCATTTAATTTTTTATGGCCATTTAGGTGGACAAACGGGTGAAACTATGCGAACGGGGCATTTTCAGGCCAAACCATTGTGCTATAACCCACGGTTTTGGATGTCGGCCCGGGGTCTGGGTGTACTGTGGGTAGAAAATTGATCGGGGCATGCCAGGGAGGTTGCGGATCGTCCTAGTGTGGTTCATTAAATTTTTTGTGGCCATATGGGTGGACAAACGGGATAAATGGTACGAACATGGCATTTTTGGGCCAAATCGATGTATTATAGCCAACGGTTTTGGGGGTGGGTCTGGGTTCCGGGTGTGCTGTGGGCTGAAAATCAACCGGGGCATGCCTGGGAGGTTGAGGATCATCCCATTATGGTCCGTTAAATTTTTCGTGGCTATTTGGGTGGAAAACAAGCAAAACGGCACGAACGCATCATTTTTAGGCCAAATCGGTATGCTATAGCCCACAGTTTCGGGGGTGGGCCTAAGGTCCGGGCATGCTGTGGTCCGAAAATCAACCGTGGCATGTGAGGGAGGTATGGGATCATCCCATTGTGCTCCTTTTAATTTTTTGTGCCCATTTAGGTGGACACACGAGCAACACGGCACAAAAAGGGCATTTTTAGACTAAATCAGTGTGCTACAGCACACGGTTTTGGGGGTGGGCCCGAGCTCCAAGCATGTTGTGGGTCAAAAATAGACCGAGGCATGCCAGAGAGGTTGTGGATTGTCCCAGTGTGGTCTATTTAATTTTGTGTGCCTATTTGGGTACATAAACGGGCGAAATGGCCTAAACAGGGCATTTTTGGGCCAAATTGGTGTGATATAGCCCACGGTTTCGGGGGTGGGCTAGGGGTCCGGTCGCGCTATGGGATAAAAATAGACTGGGGTATGCCTGGGTGGTTAGGGATCATCCCAGTGTTGTCCATTTAATTTTTCATGGGCATTTGGATGGACAAACGGGGCAAACAGCGCGAACGAGGCATATTTGGGATAAATCGATGTGCTATACCCTACAATTTTGGGGGTGGGCCTGGGGTCCAGGCGTGCTGTGGGCCAAAAATTGACTGGGGCATGCCAGGGAGGTTGCGGATCATTCCAGTGTGGTTCGTTTAATTTTTTGTGGCCATTAGGGTGGACAAACGGCCAAAATGGTACAAATGGGGCATTTTTTATGGCAAATCGATGTGCTATAGGCCACGATTTTAGGGGTGGGCTCGGGGGTCTAGGCGTTCTTCGGGCTAAAAATTGATTGGGGCATACCAGGGGGGTTGGGGATCATCCCAGTGTGGTCCGTTTAATTTTTCGTGGCCATTTGGGTAGACGAACGGGCAAAACGGCGCAAATAAGGCATTTTTGGGACAAATCGGTGTGCTATTGCCCACGGTTTTGGGGGTGGACCTGATATTCGGGTGTGCAGTCGGCTAAAAATAAACCTCCGGATCATTCCAGTGTGGTATGTTTAATTTTTTGTGCCCATTTGTGTGGACAAACGGGCGTAATAGCGCGAACGGGGCATTTTAGAGCTAAATTGGTGTGCTATAGCCCACGGTTTTGGGGGTGGGCCCGGGGTTCGAGCTTGCTGTGGGTCAAAAATCGATCAGGGCATGCCAGGGAGGTTAGGGGTCATCCCAGTATGGTCCATTTAATATTTTGTGGCCATTTAGGTGGATAAACATTCGAAACGGCACGAACGGGGCATTTTTTAGCCAAATCGATGTGCCATAGCCCACGGTTTTAGGGGTGGGACCAGGGTCCGGGTGTGCTGTGGGACAAAAATTGACCTGGGCATGCCAGAAAGGTTGGGGATCATCCCAGTATGGTCCTTTTAATTTTTCGTGGCCATTTGGGTGGACAAACAGGCGAAACGGTGCGAATGAGGTATTTTTGGGCCAAATCAATGTGCTATAGCCCATGATTTTGGGGTTGGGCACGAGTTCCGGGCGTGATGTGGGCTAAAATTTGATTCGAGCTTGCCAGAGAGGTTGGGAATCATCCCAGTCTGGTCCGTTTAATTTTTTCTGCCCATTTGGGAGGACAAACAGGCGTAATGGCGCGAACGGGGCATTTTCGGGCCAAATTAGTGTGCTATAGCCCACAGTTTTAAGGGTGGGCCCAAGGTCCGGGCGTGCTGTGGGCTGAAAATCGACTGAGGTGTGCCAGGCTGGTTGGGGATCATCCCAGTGTGGTTCGTTTAATTTTTCGTGGCCATTTGGGTGAACAAACAGGTAAAACGGCGGAAAAGGGGAGTTTTCAAGCCAATCGGTGTGCTATATCCACTGTCTCAGGGTTGGGCTCAGGGTTCGGGCGTGCAGTGGGGCAAAAATCAACCAAGGCGTGCCAGGGAGGTTGAGGATTGTCTCAGTGTGGTCCGTTTAATTTTTCGTTGCTATTTAGGTCGGTAAACTAGTAAAATGGCACAAATGGGACATTTTTGGGCTAAATCGGTGTGCTATAGTCCACAGTTTGGGGGTGGGCCTGAGGTCCGTGCATGCTGTGGTTTAAAAATTGACCGTGGCGTGCCAGAGAGTTTGAGGATCATCCCATTATGGTCCTTTTAATTTTTCGTGCCCATTTAGGTGGGCACAGGAGCGACACGGCACGAAAGGGGCATTTTCAGACCAAATCGGTGTGCTACAGCACATGGTTTTGGGGGTGGGCCTGGGCTCCGTGCGTGTTATGGGTCAAAAATCTACTAGGGTATGCCAAGGAGGTTGGGGATCATCCTAGTGTGATCCATTTAATTTTTTGTGGCCATTTGTGTGGACAAACAGGCGAAACGGCGCAAATAGGGAATTTTCGGGCAGAATCGGTGTGCTATAGCTCACGGTTTTAGAGGTGGTCCCAGGGTCCGGGGGTGTTGTGGGCCGCAAATCGACTGGGGCATGCCAGGTAGGTAGGGTATCATCTTAGTGTGGTCTGTTTAATTTTTCATGGCTATTTAGATGGACAAACGGGTGAAACAATGCGAATGTGGCATTTTCAGGCCAAATCGTTGTCCTATAACCCATGGTTTTGGATGTCGGCATGGGGTCTAGGCGTACTGTGGGTAGAAAATTGATCAAGGCATGCCAGGGAGGTTGGGGATCATCCTAGTATGGTTTGTTATATTTTTCGTGGCCATATGGGTGGACAAACGGGTAAAACAACGAGAACGGGGCATTTTCGGGTCAAATTAATATGTTATAGCCCACGGTTTTGGGGATGGGTCCGAGATCCGGGCGTGCTGTGGGCTAAAAATTGACTGGGGCATGCCTGGGAGGTTGGGGATCATCCCAGTGTGGTCCGTTTAATTTTTCATGGCCATTTGGGTGGCACACGAGTATAACGGCATGAACGCAGCATTTTTGGACCAAATCAGTGTGCTGTAGCCCACAGTTTTGGGGGTGGGCCTGAGGTCCGGGCATGCTATAGTCCGAAAATCAATCGCGGCATGTCAGGGAGGTTTGGGATCATCCTATTATGGTCCGTTTAATTTTTTGTACCTATTTAGGTGGACACACGAGCGACACTGCGCGAAAGGGGCATTTTCAGACCAAATCAGTGTGCTACAGCACACAGTTTTGGGGGTGGGCCCGACCTCCGGGCATGTTGTGGGTCAAAAATCGACCGGGGCATGCCAGGGAGGTTGGGGATCATCCCAGTGTGGTCCGCTTAATTTTTTGTGGATAGTTGGGTGGATAAACGGGCGAAATGGCCTAAACAGGGAATTTTTAGGCCAAATTGGTGTGATATAGCCCACGGTTTTGAGGGTGGGCTAGGGGTCCGGGTGCGCTATGGGACGAAAATAGACCGGGGCATGCCTGGGTGGTTGGGAATCATTCCCGTGTGGTCCATTTAATTTTTTGTGGGTATTTGGATGGACAAACGGGGGAAACAGCGCGAATGAGGCATTTTTGGGATAAATCAATGTGCTATACCCCACGATTTTGGGGGTGGGCCTTGGGTCCAGGCGTGTTGTGGGCCAAAAATTGACTGGAGCATGCCAGGGAGGTTACGGATCATTCCAGTGAGGTCCGTTTATTTTTGTATGGCCATTAGTGTGGACATACGGCCAAAATGGCACAAATGGGGCATTTTTAGGGCAAATCGATATGCTATAGCCCACGGTTTTAGGGGTGGTCCCGGGGTCTTGGTGTGCTGTGGACTAAAAATTGATCAGGGTATGCTAGGGAGGTTGGGGATTATCCCAGTGTGGTCCGTTTAATTTTTCATGGCCATTTGGACAGACAAACGGGCAAAACGGCGCAAATAGGGCATTTTTGGGATAAATCGATGTGCTATTGCCCACGGTTTTGGGGGTGGGTCCGATGTTCGAGCGTGCAGTGGGCTAAAAATAAACCTCCAGATCATTCCAGTGTGGTCCGTTTAATTTTTCGTGCCCATTTGTGTGGACAAACGGGCGTAATAGCGCGAACGGGGCCTTTTCGAGCCAAATTAGTGTGCTATATCCCATGGTTTCGGGGGTGGGTTCGGGGTTTGAGTGTGCTGTTGATGTTGGGCGTATTTATACGTCTAAGCACCATAACTTACCCATGTTTTAGCTAAGTTTTGAGGATAAATTACATAATTCTTGGACTTTTAGTCTATTTTTAGTTAAGTGAGCTGACCTATGTGATTAGCGTGCTTTTCAGGTACTAATGAGGAAGATTACAGCACTTTGGGGACCTGTGGACAGCAAAGGAAAACTTCACATAAAAAGGAAAGCAGCTTTTAGACTGAATGTGATGTATGTGAACTTTTCCCAGGCAAACTCAATATTTTTAAATAGTTAAGGATGCAGTAGCAATTTATTAGAGAAGGATGTTATTAAAAGCATTATGCTGAATTTTTAGGGATTATTCACATTGTGTACTTATTTTGAAAACAAGAGAAAGTGGCTTAGCTTGAGGACGAAGAGAGAGAGACGCTTTTCTCTCTTATTTTCGCTATTCATCTTTACCACCAAGATCATTCTAAGTTTTGGTATGATGAATATTTCTATTGTGATTTCCGTTTTATTCATGAGTAGCTAAGTTTATTTGTTAGGGTTATGGAAGCCTTGTAGTATACTCTCTATTGCTATGGGTTTTTGAATTTATGATGTGTTAATCCACTTATATCATTACTCTCTTCATTTTGATTGAATTCTCGTGGTTGCAAACATAGGGAATACGCCATTAGAGGAATAACTTGTTTGATAGAAAAGTTACTGTTTGGAAAAAAAAGTGTGACAAGAAAATAGGGTCTCCAACCTCTATTTTACACGTTAATGCCTTAGCAGGATTAACTTGTTGGAGAGTTCATATGATTGATTGTACACTTTGGATTCGAGAGAACTAAGGTGAATAAATCCTTGATGGTTGAGAAACACTTGGATTTAGAATTAGAATACATCTCTCTATAAGTGCATGCATGTATAAAATCCTTATTACTCATAGTTAATAGAGAAGTAGAAGCTACAAGGTGGACATAACCCTAATTTATCATTCTTTCTGATCAAATATTATTACATATATCATCTCATCGTTACACTGATAATATTATTATGCACCTAAACTGAAACCCCCCTTACCTTGGAACCTTCGATCAACAGTCTAATAATAATCGCAATACTTAGTGATCATAGTATTCCCTGTGGGATTCGACACCTAACCCAGTTGGGTTCTATATTTGACAGCGACCGCTTGCACTTTCTAACGAGAGTTGTAATTTGGGCGTATCAAATTTTGGCGCCGTTGCCGGGGAATACGGTTGTTAACTAAGCTTGTGATAGTTAATAGACCCTTTGGTCAAAGATTCTGAAATTTTACTTTTTATTTGTTGTTTTTGTTTTGTTCAGGTTTAGTGGATTGCATGCCAAATGCACGGAGATCGGGTCAGCTATTATTACCTATAAATCCTGAACCACATCTCATTGGTAGAATGGATACGCAACGAGACCATGAAAACATAGCTACTCAACAGAAGCAGGCTAGATTAGATGCATTGGCAGCTGCGCAAGTAAATCAACAGAATGCTGATAACCCAGGTCGGGTACCATTTAGGTGGAAAACGGGAAAAACATCATGAATGTGGCATTTTTGGGCCAAATCGGTGTGCTATAGCCAACAGTTTCGAGGGTGGGCCTGAGGTCCGGGCATACTGTGGTTCGAAAATCGATCGCGACATGCCAGGGAGGTTTGGAATCATCCCATCATGGTCTGTTTAATTTTTCGTGCCTATTTAGGTGTACACATGAGCGACACAGTGCGAAAGGGGAATATTCAGACCAAATCAGTGTGCTACAGCACACGGTTTTGGGGGTGGGCCCGAGCTTCGGGCGTGTTGTGGGTCAAAAATTGACCGGCGCATGTCAGGGAGGTTGGAGATCATCCCACTGTGGTCCGTTTAAATTTTTGTGCCCATTTGGGTGGATAAACGAGTAAAACAGCCAAAACAGGGCATTTTTGGGCCAAATTGGTGTGATATAGCCCACGGTTTTGGGAGTGGACTAGGGGTCCGAGCGCGCTGCGGGACGAAAATAGACTGGGGCATGCCATGGTAGTTGGCGATCATCCCAGTGTGGTCCATTTAATTTTTTGTGGGCATTTGGGTGGACAAACGGGGGAAACAGCGCGAACGAGGCACTTTTGGGACAAATCGATGTGCTATACCCCACGATTTTGGGGGTGGGCCTGGGGTCCAGGCGTGCTGTGGGCTAAATATTGACCGAGGCATGCCAGGGAGGTTGCGGATCATTCCAGTGTGGTCCGTTTAATTTTTTGTGGCCATTAGGTTGGAAAAACGGCCAAAATGGGACAAATGGGGCATTTTTAGGGCAAATCGTTGTGTTATAGCGCACGGTTTTGGGGATGGGCCACGGGTCTAGGCGTGCTGTGGGCCAAAAATTGATCGAGGCATGTTAGAGAGATTGGGGATTATCCCATTATGGTACGTATAATTTTTTGTCGCCATTTGGGCAGACAAAAAAAACGGCACAAATGGGGCATGTTCGGGACAAATCGGTGTGCTATTGCCCACGGTTTTGGGCGTGAGCCCGATGTTCGGGCATGCAGTAGGCTAAAAATCAACCTCTGAATCATTCCAGTATGCTCTGTTTAATTTTTTGTGCCCATTAGCGTGGACAAACGAGCGTAATAGCGCGAACGGGGCATTTTCAAGCCAAATTAGTGTGCTATGGCCCATGGTTTCGGGGGTGAGCACGGGGTTCGAGTGTGCTGTGGGTCAAAAATTGACCGGGGCATGCCAGGGAGGTTGGGGATCATCCCAGTGTGGTCCATTTAATTTTTCGTGGCCATTTAGGTGGATAAACGGGCGAAACCGCACAAACGGGGCATTTTCGAGCCAAATCGGTGTGCTATAGCCCACGGTTTTTGGGGTGGGACCAGGGTCCGGGCGTGCTGTGGGCCAAAAATTGTCCTGGGCGTGCCAGAGAGGTTGGGGATCATCCCAATATGGTCCTTTTAATTTTTTGTGGGCATTTGGCGGACAAACAAGCGAAAAGGTACGAATGGGGCATTTTTAGGCCAAATCGATGTGCTATAACCCACGATTTTTGGGTTGGGCCCGGGGTCCAGGCGTGCTATGGGCTAAAATTCAATTCAGGCATGCCAGGGAGGTTGGGGATCATTCCAGTGTGGTCCGTTTAATTCTTTGTGGCCATTTGGGAGGTTAAACGGGCGTAATGGCGCAAACGAGGCATTTTCGAGCCAAATCAGCGTGCTATAGCCCAAAGTTTTGGGGGTGGGCCCAAGGTCCATGCGTTCTGTGGGCTAAAAATCTACCGAGGCATGCCAGGCAGGTTGGGGATCATCCCAGTGTGGTTCGTTTAATTTTTCGTGGCTATTTGGGTGAACAAACAGACAAAATGGCGGAAAAAGTGATTTTTCAAGCCAATCAGTGTGCTATATCCACTTTCTCAAGGGTGGGCTCAGGGTCTGGGTGAGCAGTGGCACAAAAATCAACTGAGGCACACCGGGGGGTTGAGGATCATCTCAATGTGGTCTGTTTAATTTTTTGTTCCTATTTGGGTGGACAAACTGGCAAAATGGCGCGATCGGGGCATTTTTGGGCTAAATCGGTGTGCTATAGTCCACAGTTTCGGGGGTGGACTTGAGGTCCGAGCATGCTGTGGTTCGAAAATCGATCGTGGTATGACAGGGAGGTTGGTGATCATCCTAGTATGGTCCTTTTAATTTTTCGTGGCCACTTGGGTGGACAAACAGGCAAAACGGTGCGAATGGGGCATTTTTGGGCCAAATCGATGGGCTATAGCCCACGATTTTGGGGTTGGGCCCGGGGTTCGGGCGTGCTGCGGGCTAAAATTCGATTCGGGCATGCGAGGGAGGTTGGGGATCATCCAAGTATTGTCCGTTTAATTTTTTGTGCCCATTTGGGAGGAAAAACAGGCGTAATGGTGCGAATGGGGCATTTTTGGGACAAATCAGTGTGCTATAGCCCACAGTTTTGGGGGTGGGCCCAAGGTCCGGGCGTGCTGTGGGCAGAAAATTGACCGAGGTGTTCTAGGGAGGTTAGGCATCATCCCAGTGTGGTTCGTTTAATTTTTCATGGCCATTTGGGTGAACAAACAGGTAAAACGGCGCAAAAGGGGAGTTTTCAAGACAATCGACATGCTATATCCACTGCCTCAGGGGTGGGCTCAGGGTCCAGGCGTGCAGTGTGACGAAAATCAATCGAGGCGTGCCATGGAGGTTAAAGATCATCTCAGTGTGATCCATTTAATTTTTGGTTGCTATTTGGGTGGACAAACTAGCAAAATTACATGAACGGGGCATTTTTGGGCTAAATCGGTGTGCTATAGTCCACAGTTTCGAGGGTGGCCCTGAGGTCCGAGCATGCTATGGTTCGAAAATCGACCGTGGCGTGCCAAGGAGGTTGGGGATCATCCCATTGTGGTCCATTTAATTTTTCGTGCCCATTTAGGTGGGCTTACGAGCGACACGGCATGAAAGGGGCATTTTCAGACCAAATCGGTGTGCTACAGCACACGGTTTTGGGGGTGGGCTCAGGCTCCGGGCGTGTTGTGGGTCAAAAATCGACTAGGGCATGCTAGGGTGGTTGGGAATCATCCTAGTGTGATCCATTTAATTTTTTGTGGCCATTTGTGTGGACAAACGTGCGAAACAGCGCAAACAGGGCATTTTCGAGCAGAATCGGTGTGCTATAGCTCATGATTTCAGGGGAGGTCCCAGGGTTCGGGGGTGTTGTGGGCCGAAAATCGACTGAGGCATGCTAGGGAGGTTGGGGATCATCCCAGTGTGGTCCGTTAAATTTTTCGTGGCGATATGGGTGGACAAACAGGAAAAACGGCGTGAACAGGGCATTTTTGGGCAAAATCAATGTGTTATAGCCCACGGTTTTAGGGGTGGGTCCGGGGTCCGGGCGTACTATGGGCTGAAAATTGACCGGGGCATGCCAGGGAGGTTGGAGATCATCCCAGTATGGTCCGTTTTATTTTTTGTGACCATTTGGGTGGATAAATGGGCGAAATAGCCCAAATAGGGCATTTTTGGGCCAAATTAGTGTGATATAGCCCACGATTTCGGGGGTGGGCTAGGGGTCCGAGCGCGCTTTGGGACGAAAATAGACCAGGGCATGCCAGGGTGGTTGGGAATCATCCCAGTATGTTCCATTTAATTTTTCGTGGGTATTTGGGTGGACAAACGGGGGAAACAGCGTGAACGAGGAACTTTTGGGACAAATCGATGTGCTATACCCGACGATTTTAGGGGTGGGCCCGGGGTCCAGGCGTGCTGTGGGCCAAAAATTGACCGGGGCATGCCAGAGAGGTTGCGGATCATTCCAGTGTAGTCCGTTTAATTTTTGGTGGCCATTAGGGTGGGCAAACAGCCAAAACGGCACAAATGGTGCATATTTAGGGTAAATCGGTGTGCTATAGCCCACGGTTTGGGGGTGGGCCCGGGGTCTAGGCGTGCTGTGGGCCAAAAATTGATCGGGGCATGCCAGGAAGGTTAGGGATTATCTCAGTATGGTCCATTTAATTTTTCATGGCCATTTTGGCAAACAAAAAAATGGCGCAAATGGGGCATTATAGGGACAAATCGGTGTGCTATTGCCCACGATTTTGGGGGTGGACCCGATGTTCGGGCATGCTGTGGGCTAAAAATCAACCTCCGGATCATTCCAGTGTTGTCCGTTTAATATTTCGTGCCCATTAGGGTGGACAAACGAGCGTAATAACGCGAATGGGGCATTTTCAAGCCAAATTAGTGTGCTATAGCCCATGATTTCGGGGGTGGGCCTGGGGTTTGAGCGTGCTGTGGGTTGAAAATCTATCGGGGCATGCCAGAGAGGTTGGAGATCATCCCAGTATGGTCCATTTAATTTTTCATGGCCATTTGGGTGGACAAACCCGGTGAAACGATGTGAACGGGGCATTTTCAGGCCAAATCGTTATGCTATAACCCATGATTTTGGATGTCAGCCTGGGGTCTGGGTGTGTTGTGGGTAGAAAATTGATCGGGGCATGCCAGGGTGGTTGGGGATCATCCCAGTGTGGTCTATTTAATTTTCTATGGCCATATGGGAGAACAAATAGGAGAAACGGCGCGAACGGGGTATTTTCGGGCCAAATAGATGTGGTATAGCCTATGGTTTTGAGGGTGGGTCCGAGGTCCGGGGGTGCTGTGGGCTGAAAATCGACCGGGACATGCTAAGGAGTTTGGGGATCCTCCCGATATGGTCCGTTTAATTTTTCATGGCCGTTTGGGTGGCAAACGGGTAAAACGGTATGAACGGGGCATTTTTGGGCCAAATCAGTGCGCTATAGCCCACAGTTTTGGAGGTGGGCCTGAGGTCCGGGCATGCTGTGGTCCAAATATCGACCGTGGCATGCCAGGGAGGATTGGGATCATCCCATTATGGTCTGTTTAATTTTTTGTTCCCATTTAGGTGTACACACGAGCGACACGGTGCGAAAGGGGCATTTTCAGACCAAATCAGTGTGCTACAACACACAGTTTTGGGGGTAAGCCCTGGCTCCGGGCGTGTTGTGGGTCAAAGGCATGCTAGGGAGGATTGGGATCGTCCCAGTGTGGTCCGTTTAATTTTTTGTGGCCATTTGGGTGGATAAACGGGCGAAATGGCCCAAACAGGGCATTTTTGGGCCAAATTGGAGTGCCATAGCCCACGGTTTTGGGGGTGGGCTAGGAGTCCGGGTGCGCTGTGGGAAGAAAATAGACCGGGGCATGTCAGGGTGGTTGGGGATTATCCCAGTGTGGTCCATTTAATTTTTTGTGGGCATTTGGGTGCACAAACGAGGGATACAATGCGAACGAGGCACTTTTGGGACAAATCGATGTGCTATAGCTCATGATTTTGGGGGTGGGCCCGGGGTCCAGGTGTGCTGTGGGCAAAAAATTGACTGGGGAATGCCAGGGAGGTTACGGATCATTCCAGTATGGTCTGTTTAATTTTTTGTGGACATTAGGGTGGACAAACGGCCAAAAAGGCATAAATGGGGCATTTTTAGGGCAAATCGGTGTGCTATAGCCCATAGTTTTGGGGGTGGGCCCGGGGTCTAGGCGTGTTATGGGTTAAAAATGGAACGGGGCATGCCAGGGAGGTTGGGTATTGTTCCAGTGTGGTCCGTTTAATTTTTCGTGACCATTTGGGCACACAAACGGGCAAAACGGTGCAAACGGGGCATTTTCAGGACAAATCGGCGTGCTATTGCCCACGATTTTGGGGGTGGCCCCAATGTTCGGGCATGCAGTGGGCTAAAAATCAACCTCCGGATCATTCCAGTGTGGTTCGTTTAATTTTTTGTGCCTATTTGGGTGGACAAACGGGCGTAATAGCGCGAACTGGGTATTTCGAGCTAAATTGGTGTGCTATAGCCCACGGTTTCGGGGGTGGGCCCAGGGTTCGAGCATTCTATGGGTTGAAAATTGATCGAGGCATGCCAGGGAGGTTGTGGATCATCCCAGTATGGTCCATTTAATTTTTCATGGCCATTTAGGTGGATAAACGGGCGAAACAGCACAAACGGGGCATTTTCAAGCCAAATCGGTGTGCTATTGCCCACGATTTTGGGTGTGGGACCAGGGTTCGGGCGTGCTGCGGGCCAAAAATCGACATGGGCATGCCAGATAGGTTAGGGATCATCCCAGTGTGGTCCTTTTAATTTTTTATGGCCATTTGGGAGGATAAACAGGCAAAACGGTGTGAATGGGTCATTTTCGGGCCAAATCGATGTGCTATAGCCCACGATATTAGGGTTGGGCCTGGGGTCCGGATGTGTTGTGGGCTAAAATTCGATCTGGGTATACCATGGAGGTTGCGATCATCCCATTGTGGTTCGTTTAATTTTTTGTGCCCATTTGGGAGGACAAATAGGCGTAATGGAGGAAAAGGGGCATTTTAGGGCCAAATCAGTGTGTTATAGCACACAGTTTTGGGGGTGGGCCCAAGGTCCAGGCGTGCTGCGGGCTGAAAATTGATCGAGGCGTGCCAGGGAGGTTGGAGATCATCCCAGTGTGGTTCGTTTAGTTTTTCGTGGCCATTTGGGTGGACAAATAGGTAAAACGGCACAAAAGGGGAGTTTTCAAGACAAATTGGTGTGCTATATCCACTGTCTCAGGGGTGGACTCAGGGTCCGGGTGTGCAGTGGGACGAAAATCAACTGAGGCATACCAAGGAGGTAGGGGATCATCTTAGTGTGGACCGTTTAATTTTTCATGGCCATTTGGGTGGACAAACGGGTGAAACGATGCGAATGGGGCATTTTCAGGCCAAATCGTTGTGCTATAACCCACGGTTTTGGATGTCGACTCGGGGTCTGGGCGTGCTATGGGTAGAAAATTGATTAGCGCGTGCCAGGGTGGTTGGGGATCATCCCAGTGTGGTCTATTTAATTTTGCATGGCCATATGGGTGAACATACGGGAGAAACGACACGAACAGGGTATTTTCGAGCCAAATCGATGTGTTATAGCCTACGGTTTTGTGGGTGGGTCCAGGGTCCGAATGTGCTGTGGGCTGAAAATCGATCGGGGCATGCCAGGGAGGTTAGAGATCGTCCCAGTGTGGTCCATTTAATTTTTCATAGCCGTTTGGATGGCAAATGGGTAAATCGGCATGAATTGGGCATTTTTGGGCCAAATTGGTGTGCTATAGCCCACAGTTTTGGGGGTGGGCCTGAGGTTCGGGCATGCTGTGGTCCAAAAATTGACCATGGAATGCCAGGGAGGATAGGGATCATCCCATTGTGGTCCGTTTAATTTTTCGTTCCCATTTAGGTGGACACACGAGCGACACGGCATGAAAGAGGCATTTTCAAACCAAATCAGTGTGCTACAGCACATAGTTTTGGGGGTGGGCCCTGGCTTCGGGTGTGTTGTGGGTCAAAGGCATGCCAGGGAGATTGGGGATTATCCCAGTGTGGTCCGTTTAATTTTTTATGGCCATTTGGGTGGATAAACGGGCGAAAAGGCCCAAACAGGGCATTTTTGGGACAAATTGGTGTGCTATAGCCCACGGTTTTGGGGGTGGGCTAGGGGTCTGGGCGTGCTGTGGGACGAAAATAGACCAAGGCATGCTAGGGTGGTTGGGTATTATCCCAGTGTGGTCCATTTAATTTTTCATGGGCATTTGGGTGCATAAAGGAGGGAAACAACGCGAACGAGGCACTTTTGGGACAAATCGATGTGCTACACCCCATGATTTTGGGGGTGGGCTCGGGGTCCATTCGTGCTGTGGGTGAAAAATTGATCGAGGCGTGCTGGGGAGGTTACGAATCATTCCAGTGTGGTCCGTTTAATTTTTTGTGGCCATTAGGGTGGACAAACAGCCAACATAGCACAAATGGGGCTTTTACAGGGCAAATCGGTGTGCTATAGCCCATGGTTTTTGGGGTGGGCCCGGGTCTAGGTGTGCTGTGGGCTAAAAATGGAACGGGGCATGCCAGGGAGGTTGGGTATTATCCCAGTGTGGTCCGTTTAATTTTTCGTGGCCATTTGGGAATACAAAAGGGCAAAACGGTGCAAACGGGGCATTTTTGGGACAAATCGGTGTGCTATTGCCCACGGTTTTGGGGGTGGCCCCAATGTCCGGGAGTGCAGTAGGCTAAAAATCAACCTCTGGATCATTCTAGTGTGGTCCGTTTAATTTTTTGTGCCTATTTGGGTGGACAAACAGGCGTAATAGCGCGAACTGGGCATTTTCGCGCTAATTTGGTGTGTTATAGCCCACGGTTTCGGAGGTGGGCCCGAGGTTCGAGCATTATATGAGTCGAAAATTGACCGGGGCATGCCAGGGAGGTTGGGGATCATCCCAGCATGGTCCATTTAATTTTTCGTGGCCATTTAGGTGGATAAACGGGCAAAACGGCACGAACGGGGCATTTTCGAGCCAAATCGGTGTGCTATAGCCTACGATTTAGGGGGTGGGACCTGGGTTCGGGTGTGCTGTGGGCGAAAAATTGACCTGGGCATGCCAGAGAGGTTGGGGATCATCCCAGTATGGTCCTTTTAATTTTTTGTGGCCATTTGGGTGGACAAACAGGCACAACGGTGCGTATGGGGCATTTTCGGGCCAAATCGATGTGCTATAGTCCACGATTTTAGGGTTGGTCCAGGGGTCTGGGCGTGCTGTGGGCTAAAATTTGATCCGGGCATGCCAGGGAGGTTGGGGATCCTCCCAGTGTCGTCCGTTTAATTTTTCGTGGCCATTTCGGCACACAAACGGGCAAAACGGCGCAAATGGGGCATTTTCGAGACAAATCGGTGTGCTATTGCCCACGGTTTTGGGGGTGGCCCCAATGTACGAGAGTGCAGTAGGCTAAAAATCAACCTCTGGATTATTCTAGTGTGGTCCGTTTTATTTTTTGTGCCTATTTGGGTGGACAAATGGGCATAATAGCGCGAACTGGGCATTTTCGAGCTAAATTGGTGTGTTATAGCCTACGATTTTGGGGGTGGGCCCGGGGTTCGAGCATTATATGAGTCAAAAATTGACCGGGGTATGCCAGGGATGTTGGGGATCGTCCCAGTGCAGTCCATTTAATTTTTCGTGGCCATTTAGGTGGATAAACGGGCGAAACGGCACGAACGGGGCATTTTCAAGCTAAATAGGTGTGCTATAGCCTACGATTTTGGGGGTGGGACCTGGGTTCGAGCGTGCTGTGGGCGAAAAATTGACCTAGGCATGCCAGAGAGGTTGTGGATCATCCCAGTATGGTCCTTTTAATTTTTTGTGGCCATTTGGGTGTACAAACAGGCACAACGGTGCGAATGGGGCATTTTCAGGCCAAATCGATGTGCTATAGCCCACAATTTTAGGGTTGGTCCTGGGGTCCGGGTGTGCTGTGGGCTAAAACTCGATTTGGGAATGCCAGGGAGGTTAGAGATCATCCCAGTGTGGTCCGTTTAATTTTTTGTGCCCATTTGGGAGGACAAATGTGCGTAATGGCGCGAAAGGGGCATTTTCGGGCCAAATCAGTGTGGTATAGCGCACAGTTTTGGGGGTGGGCCCATGGTCCGGGCGTGCATTGGGCTCAAAATTTACTGAGGCATGCCAGGGAGGTTGGGGATCATCCCAGTGTGGTTCGTTTAATTTTTTATGGGAATTTGGGTGGAGAAAAAGGTAAAACGGCACAAAAGGGGAGTTTTCAAGACAAATCGGTGTGCTATATCCACTCTCTCAGGGGTGGACTCAGGGTCCGGGCGTGCAGTGGGACAAAAATCAACTGAGGCATGGAAGGGTGGTTGAGGATCATCTCAGTGTGGTTCGATTAATTTTTCGTTGCTATTTGGGTTGACAAACTGGCAAAATGGCACGAACGGGGCATTTTTGGGCTAAATCGATGTGCTATAGTCCACAGTTTCGGGGGTGGGCCTGAGGTCCGAGCATGCTGTGGTTTGAAAATCGACCGTGGCATGACAGGGATGTTAAGGATCATCCCATTGTGGTCCATTTAATTTTTTGTGCCTATTTAGGTGGACACACGAGCGACACGTCACGAAAGGGGCATTTTCAGACTAAATCAGTGTGCTACAGCACACGGTTTTAGGGGTAGGCCCAGGTTTCGAGCCTGTTGTGGGTTAAAAATTGACCGGAGCATGCCAGGAAGATTGGGGATCATCCTAGTGTGGTCCATTTAAATTTTTATGGCCATTTGTGTAGACAAACGGGCAAAACGTCATGTACAGGGCATTTTCGAGCAGAATCGGTGTGCTATAGCTCACGGTTTCAGGGGTGGTCCCAGAGTCCGTGGGTGTTGTGGGCCGAAAATCAACTGAGACATGCCAGGGAGGTAGGGGATCGTCTTAGTTTGGTCCGTTTAATTTTTCATGGCCATTTGGGTGGACAAACGGGTGAAACAATGCGAACGGAGCATTTTCAGGCCAAATCGTTGTGCTATAACCCACAGTTTTGGATGTCTTCCCGATTTCTGGGCATGCTGTGCGTAGAAAATTGATCGGGGCATGCCAGGGTGGTTGGGATCGTACCAGTGTGGTCCATTAATATTTTGTGGCATATGGGTGTACAAATAGGAGAAACGGCGCGAACGGGGTATTTTCGTGCCAAATCGATGTGTTATAGCCCATGATTTTGGGGGTGGGTTCGGGGTCCAGGCATGCTGTGGGCTGAAAATCAACCGGAGCATGACAGGGAGGTTTAAGATCATCCCAGTGTGGTCCGTTTAATTTTTCATGGCCGTTTGGGTGGCAAACGGGTAAAACTGCATGAACGGGGCATTTTTGGACCAAATCGGTGTACTATAGCCCACAGTTTTTGGGGTGGGCCTGAGGTTCGGGCATCCTGTGGTCCAAAAATCGATCGTGGCATGCTAGGGTGTTTTAGGATCATCCCATTATGGTTCTTTTAATTTTTCATGCCCATGTAGGTGGACACACGAGCGACACAGCACGAAAGGGGCATTTTCAGACCAAATCACCATGCTACAGCACACTGTTTTGGGGGTGGGCCCTAGCTCCGGGCGTGTTATGGGTCAAAGGAATGCCAGGGAGGTTGGGGATAGTTCCAATGTGGTCCGTTTAATTTTCTGTGGCTATTAGGGTGCATAAACGGGCGAAATGGCCCAAACAAGGCATTTTTGGGCCAAATTGGTGTGCTATAGCCCACGGTTTCGGGGGTGGGATAGGGGTCTAGGCGCGCTGTGGGACAAAAATAGATCGGGGCATACCAGGGTGGTTGGGGATCATCCCAGTGTGTTCCATTTAATTTTTTGTGGGCATTTGGGTGGACAAACAGGGGAAACAGCGTCGAAAATTGGCTGGGGTATTCCAGGGAGGTTGAGTATCATCCCAGTGTGGTCCATTTAATTTTTCATAGCCATTTGGGTGAACAAACGGGAGAAACAACACGAACAGGGCATTTTTGAGATAAATAGGTGTGCTATAGCCAACGGTTTAGGGGGTGGACCCGAGGTCCAGGTGTGCTGTAGGTCAAAAATCGATCGGGGTGTGCCAGAGAGGTTGGGGATCATCCCAGTTTGGTCCATTTAATTTTTTGTGGCCATTTGGGTGGATAAACGAGCGAAATAGCACGAACGGGGCATTTTCGGACTAAATCTGTGTACTATAGTCCACAATTTCGGGGGTGGGCCCAGATTTCGGGTGTTCAGTGGGTCAAAAATCGACCGGGGCATGCCAGGTAGGTTGGAGATCATCCCAGTGTGGTTCCTTTAATTTTTCGCGGCTATTTGTGTGGACAAACGGGAGAAACAGCACAAACAGGGCATTTTCAGGCTAAATCGGTGTGCTATAGCCCATGGTTTTAGGGGTGGGCCCGTGGTCTGGGCATGTTGTGGGCTGAAAATCGATCGAGCCGTGCTAAGGAGGTTGGGGATCATCGAAGAGTAGTCCGTTTAATTTTTCGTGGCCATTTGGATGTACAAACAAGTGAAAAGGCATGAACGGGGAATTTTCGAACCAAATCAGCATGCTATAGCCCACGATTTTGGGGGTGGTCCATTCCAGTATGGTTCATTCAATTTTTCGTGGCCATTTGGGTGGACTAATGGGTGAAACGGCATGGATGGGGCATTTCTGGGCCAAATCGGGATGCTATAGCCCACGGTTTCGAGGGTGGGCCCAGTGTTTGGGCGCGCTGCGGGGCAAAAATCAATCGGTGCATGCCAGTGTGCTAAAGCCCATGGTTTTAGGGGTGGGCCCATGGTTTGGGCATGTTGTGCGCCGAAAATCACCCGAGGCGTGCTAGGGAGGTTGGGGATCAATCAGGAGTAGTCCGTTTAATTTTTCGTGACCATTTGGATGGACAAACTAGCGAAACGGCATGAACAGGGAATTTTTGGGCCAAATCGGTGTGCTATAGCCCATGATTTTTGGGGTGGGCCCGGGGTCTAGGCATGCTATGGGCCGAAAGTCGACCGGGGCATGCCACGAAGGTTGGAGATGATCCTAGTGTGGTCCGTTTAATTTTTTATGGCCATTTGGGTGGACAAACGGACAAAATGGCCCAAACGGGGCATTTTTGGGCTAAATTAGTATGCTATTGCCCACGGTTTTAGGGGTGGGTTCTGGGTCGGGGCGTGCTGCAGGCCTAAAATCGACCGGGAGGTGCAACGAAGGTTGGGGATCATCCCAGTATGGGCCGTTTAATTTTTTGTCGTCATTTGGGTGGACAAACGGGCAAAACAGGACGAACATGGCATTTTCAAGCTAAATTGGTGTGCTATAGCCGAGGGTTTCGAGGGTGGGCCTGAGGTCTGGGCGTGCTGTGGGCCAAAAATTGACCATTGCATGCCAGGGAGGTTGGGGATCGTCACAGTGTGCTCCGTTCAATTTTTTGTGGCCATTTGGGTGGACAAATGGGTGAAATGACATGAACGGGGTATTTTCGAGCCAAATTGGTGTGCTGTATCCCACGGTTTTGGGGGTAGGCTAGGGGTTCGGGCATGCTGTTGGCCAAAAATCGACCGAGGCATGCCAGGGAGGTAGCGAATCATCAGTGTGTAGTCTGTTAAATTTTTCATGGCCATTTGGGAGAACAAACGGGCAAAACTGCGCGAATGGGGAAGTTTGGGCCAAATCGGTGTGCTATAGCCTACGATTTTGGGGGTGGGCCCGGGTTTCGAGCGTGCTATATGTCGAAAATCGATTGGGGCATGCCAGGGAGGTTGGTGATAGTATCAATGTGGTCCGTCTAAATTTTAGTGGCCATATGGGTGGACAAACGGGCAAAACAGCGCGAATGGGGTATTTTCGGGCCAAATTGATGGTTATAGCCCACGGTTTTAGGGGTGAGCCCGGGTTTCGAGCGTGCTGTACGCTGAAAATTGATTGGGGCATGCCAGGGAGGTTGGGGATCATCCCAGTGTGGTCTGTTTAATTTTTCGAGGCCATTGGGGTGGATAAATAGGCAAAACAATGCGAACAGGAACTTTTTGGTCTAAATCGGAGTGCTATACCCACAGTTTTAGGGGGGCCCGGGGTCCGGCGTGTAGCGGGATAAAATTAGATCGAGGCATTCCATGGAGGTTTAGGATCATCCTAGTGTGGTCCGTTTATTTTTTCGTGCCCATTTGGGTGGGAAAACGGGCGTAATGGCGCGAACGGGGCATTTTTGGGCAAAATCGGTGTGCTATAGCCCACGACTTTGGTGGTGGCCCCGGGTTCGGGCATGCTATGGGTCGAAAATAGATTGCGGCATGCCACAGAGGTTAGGGATTGTCCCAGTGTGGTCCGTTTAATTTTTCGTGGCGATTTGGGTGGATAAACGAGCGAAACGGCGCGAATGGGGCATTTTTGGGCCAAATCAGTGTGCTATAGCCCACGGTTTTGGGGGTGGGCTCAGGGAGGTTGAAGATCATCCCAGTGTAGTCCGTTTAATTTTTCATGGTCATTTTGGTGGAGAAACGAGCGAAACAGCGTAGATGGGGCATTTCTGGGCCAAATCGGGGTGCTATAGCCCACGGTTTTGAGGGTGGTCCCAGTGTTTGGGCAAGCTGTGGGGCAAAAATCGATCGGTGCATGCCAGTGTGCTATAGCCCATGGTTTTGAGGGTGGTCCCATGGTTTGGGCGTGCTGTGGGTCGAAAATCGCCCGAGGCATGCTAGGGAGGTTGGGGATCATCCAGGAGTAGTCCGTTTAATTTTTTATGGCCATTTGGATGGACAAACTAGCGAAACGGCATGAATGGGGAATATTTGGGCCAAATTGGTGTGCTATAACCCATGATTTTTGGGGTGGGCCAGGGGTCCAGGCGTGCTATGGGCCGAAAGTCGACCGGGGCATGCCACGGACATTGGGGATCATCGTAGTGTGGTCCGTTTAATTTTTCGTGGCCATTTGGGTGGACAAACAGACAAAATGGTCCGAACGGGGCATTTTTGGGCTAAATTAGTGTGTTATTGCCCATGGTTTTAGGGGTGGGCTCTGGGTCCGGGCGTTCTGCGGGCCTAAAATTGATAAGGAGGTGCCAGGGAGGTTGAGGATAATCCCAGTATGGGCCGTTTAATTTTTTGTGGCCATTTGGGTGGACAAACAGGTGAAACAGGACAAACAGGGCATTTTTTAGCCAAATCGGTGTGCTATAGCCAAGGGTTTCGGGGGTGGGCCTGAGGTCTGGGTGTGCTGTGGGTCAAAAATCGACCGGTGCATGCTAGGGAGGTTGGGGATCATCCCAGTGTGGTCCGTTCAATTTTTCGTGGCCATTTGTGTGGACAAACAGGTGATACAGCGTGAATAAGGTATTTTTGAGCTAAATCGGTATGCTATATAGCCCACGGTTTTGGGGTTGGGCTAGTGGTTCGGGCGTACTGTGGGCCAAAAATCGAACGGGGCATGCCAGGGAGGTAGCGGATCATCAGTGTGTAGTCTGTTTAATTTTTCATGGCCATTTGGGAGAATAAACGGGCAAAACTGCGCGTATGGGGAATGTTCAAGCCAAATCGGTGTGCTATAGCCCACGGTTTTGGGAGTGGGCTCGGCGTTCGGGCATGCTCTGGGCCAAAAATCGATCGAGGCATTCCAGGGAGGTTGGGGACCATCCCAGTGTGGTCCGTTTAATTTATTGTGGCCATTTGGGTGGACAAACAGGCGAAACGGCGCAAATGGGATGTTTTCGAGCGAAATCAATGTGAAATGCCCATTGTTTTTTAGGTGGGCCTGAGTCTGGGCGTGCAGTGGCCCAAAAATTGACTGGGTCATGCCAGGAAGGTTGAGGATCGTCTCAGTATGGTCCGTTTAATTTTTCATTGCCATTAGGGTAGACAATCTGGTGAAACGGCACAAACGAGGCATTTTATGCGTGCTGTGGTCCGAAAATCCACCGAGGCATGCGAGGGAGGTTGGGGATCATCCCATTGTGGTCCTTTTAACTTTTCATGGCAATTTGGGTAGACAAATGGGCTACACGGTGCGAAAGGGGTATTTATAGGGCAAATCAGTGTGCTACAGCCTACGGTTTCGGGGGTGGGCTTGGGGTCCGGGCGTGCTGTTGGTCAAAAATTGACCAGGGTATGCCAAGAAGGTTGGGGATTATCCCAGTGTGGTCCATTTAATTTTTTGTGGCCTTTTGGATGGATAAACGGGCAAAATGGCGCGAACAGGGCATTTTAGGTATAAATTGGTGTGCTATAGCCCACTATTTTGGGGGTGGGCCCGGGGTTCCGGTGCACTGTAGGCCAAAAATCGACCGAGGCGTGCCAGGGAGGTTGGGGATCATACCAGTGTGGTCCATTAAAATTTCCTGGCTATTTGGGTGGACAAACGGGCGAAACAACACGAACGAGGCATATTTGGGATAAATTGATATGCTCTACCCCACGATTTTGGGGGTGGGCCCAGGGTCCAGGCGTACTGTGGGCTAAAATTCGACCAGGGCATGCCAGGGAGGTCGGGGATTATTCCAGTATGGTTCGTTTAATTTTTTGTGCCCATTAGGGTGGACAAATGGCCGAAATGACACAAACGGGGCATTTTCTAGGTATATCGGTGTTCTATAGCCCACCATTTTGGGGGTGGGCCCCGGGTCCAGGCATGTTATGGGCCGAAAATCGATTGGGGTATGCTAGGGAGGTTGGGGATCATCCCAGTGTGGTACGTTTAATTTTTCGTGGCTATTTGGGCGGACAAAGGAGTGAAATAGCGCAAACTGGTCATTTTCAAGACAAATCGATGTGCTATAGCCGACGGTTTTGGGGGTGGACCCAGGGTCCAGGCGTGCTGTGGGCCAAAAATTTGGTGAGGCTTGCCAGGAGGGTTTGGGATCATCCTAGTGTGGTCCGTTTAATTTTTTGCGGCAATTTGGGTGGATAAACGGGCGAAATAGTACGAACGGGGTATTTTTTGGACAAATCGGTGTGCTATAGCCCACGATTTTGGGGGTGGGCCCGGGGTTTGGGCGTGCTGTGGGCCAAAAATTAACCGGGGTGTGCTATGTGCCAAAAATCAACATAGCCATGCCAGAGAGGTTGGGGATCGTCCCAATATGGCCCGTTTAATTTTACGTTGCTATTTGTGTGGACAATCGGACGAACGGCATGAACAGGGCATTTTCAAGCTAAATCGGTGTGCTATAGCCTACAGTTTTGGGGGTGGCCCCGTGGTTTGGGCGTGCTGTGGGTCGAAAATCGATCGAGTCTTGGTAGGTAGGTTAGGGATCATCCAGGAGTGGTCCGTTTAATTTTTTGTGACCATTTAGATGGACAAACAAGCAAAACGGCATGAACGTGGAATTTTTGAGCCAAATTGATGTGCTATAGCCCACGATTTTAGGGGTGGGCTCGGGGTCCAGGCGTGCTGTGGGCCGAAAGTCGACCGGGGCATTCCACGGAGGTTGGGGATCATCCTAGTGTGGTCTGTTTAATTTTCATGGCTATTAGGGAGGACAAACGGGCAAAACAGCACGAACAGGGCATTTTCGAGCTAAATCGGTGTGCTATTGCCCACGGTTTTAGGGGTGGGCCCTGGGTTCGGTCGTACTGCGGGCCGAAAATTGACCAGGTAGTGCCTGAGAGGTTGGGGATCATCCCAATGTGGGCCGTTTAATTTTTTGTGGCTATTTGGGTGGACAAACGGGTGAAACAGAACGAACAAGGCATTTTTGGGCCAAATCGGTGTGCTATAGCCAAGGGTTTCGGTGGTATGCTCGGGGTCCGGGCGTGCAGTGGGCTAAAAATGACTGGTGTATGCCAGGGAGGTTGGGGATCGTCCCAGTATGGTCCGTTTAATTTTTCGTGGCCATTTGGGTGGACAAACGAGTGAAACGGCGTGAACGGGGCATTTTTGAGCCAAATCGCTGTGCTATTGCCCACGGTTTTGGGGGTGGGCTAAGGGTCCGGCCGTGCTGTGGGCAAAAAATTAACCGGGGCATGCCAGGGAGGTAGTGGATCAGAAAATCGATCGAGGCGTGCTAGGGAAGTTGGGGATTATCCCATTGTGATCCTTTTAATTTTTTGTGGCAATTTGGGTGGACAAATGGGTGACACGGTGCGAAAGAGGCATTTTCGGGGCAAATCGGTGTGCTACAACCCACGGTTTCAAGGGTGGGCCCAGGCTCCGGGCGTGCTGTTGGTCAAAAAATTGATCGGGGCGTGCCAAGGAAGTTGAGGATCATCCCAGTGTGGTCCATTTAATTTTTCGTGGCCATTTTGGTGGATAAACTGGTGAAATGGCGCGAACAGGGCAGTTTTGAACCAAATTGGTGTGCTATAGCCCACAATTTCGGGGGTGGGCTCAGGCTTCGGGCGCGCTGTGGGCGAAACATCGACCGAGGTGTGCCAGGGAGGTTGGGGATCATCCCAGTATGGTTCATTTAAATTTTTGTGGCAATTTGGGTGGACAAACGGGCGAAACAATATGAACGAGGCATTTTAAGGCCAATTCGATGTGCTATAGCCCACGGTTTTGAGGGTGGGCTCGAGGTCCAGGCGTGTTGTGCATAGAAAATTCATCGAGGGGTGACAGGGAGGTTGGGGATCATCCCAGTATGGTCCGTTTAATTTTTTGTGGCAATATAGGTGGACAAACGGGTGAAACAGCGTGAACGGGGTAATTTTGGGTCAAATCGATGAGCTATAGCCCATGGTTTTGGAGGTGGGACCGGGGTCCGACTATGTTGTGGGCCAAAAATTAACTGGGGCATGCCAGGGAGGTTGGGGATCATACCAGTGTTGTCCGTTTAATTTCTCATGGCTATTTGGGTGGACAAACGGGCAAAACGGCAGGAACGGTGCATTCTTGGGCCTAGCTATAGCCCATAATTTTAGGGGTGGGCTCGAGGTCCGATCTTGCTGTGGGCCAAAAATCGATCGGGGCATGCCAGGGAGGTTGGGGATTATCCCAGTGTTCTCTATTTTATTTTTCATGGCCATTTGGGTGGACAAACGGGCAAAACGGTGCGACAAAGGCATTTTCGAGCCAAATCGGTGTGCTATAGCCCACGTTTTTGGGGGTGGACCTAGGGTCCGAGCATGCTGTGGGTTGAAAATCGATCGAGGCGTGCCAGGGAGGTTGGGAATCATCTCTGTGTGGTCCATTTAATTTTTCGTGGCTATTTGGGTGGATAAACGGGTGAAACGGCACAAATGGGGCATTTTCGAGCCCAATCGGTGTGCTATAGCCCAAGGTTTCGAGGGTGGGCTTGGCGTTCGGGCGCGCTGTGGTCCAAAAATCAACCGAGGCATTCCAGGGAGGTTGGGGATAGTCCCAGTGTTGTCTATTTAATATTTTGTGGCCATTTGGGTGGACAAGCAGGCGAAACGGCACGAACGGGGAATTCTCAGGTCAAATCGGTGTGCTATAGCCCATGGTTCGAGCGTGCTGTGGGACAAAAATCTATCGAGGCATGCCAGGGAGGTTGAGCATCATCCCAGTATAGTACGTTTAATTTTTTATGACCATTTGGGTGGACAAATGGGCAAAACGATGCGAACGAGGCTTTTTCTGAAAAATGTGTTTGTTATAGCCCACAGTTTTAGGGGTGGGCTCGGGATTCGTACGTACTGTGGGCGGGCCAAAAATTAATCAGGGCATGACAGGGAGGTTGGGGATCATCCCAGTATAGTCTGTTTAACTTTTTGTGGCCATTTGGGAGGATAAACTGGCGAAATAGCGCGAATGGCGCATTTTCGCACCAAATCGATATGCTTTAGCCCACAGTTTTGGGGGTGGCTCGGGGTCCGGGCGTGCTATGGGCCAAAAATTGACCGGGTCATGATTGGGAGGTTTGGGATCATCCCAGTGTGGTCCGTTTACTTTTTTGTGGCCATTTGGGTGGATAAACGGGCGGAACAGAAGAAATGGGGCATTTTTTGGCTAAATTGATGTGTTATATCCCACGGTTTTGGGCGTGGGCTCGGGGTCTAGGCATGCTGTGGGCCAAAAATTGATCGAGGCGTGCCTAGGAGGTTGGAGATTGTTCCAGTGTGGTCTGATTAACGGGGCAAACGGGGCATTTTCAGGCCAAATCAGTGTGCCATAGCCCACGGTTTTGGGGGTGGGCCCAGGGTCCGGGCGTATTGTCGGCCAAAAATCGACCGGGGCATGCCCGGTAGGTTGGAGATCATACCAGCATGATCTTTTAATTTTTTGTGGCCATTTGGGTGGACAAACGGGCAAAACGGTACGAATGGGGAATTTTTGGTCCAAATCAGTGTGCTATAACCCACAGTTCTGGGGATAGGTATGGGGTCCGGGCGTACTGTGGGCTAAAAATTGATCAGGGCATGCCACGGAGGTTGGAGATCATCCCATTGTGGTTCGTTTAATTTTTTGTGGCCATTTGCGTGGACAAACGGGAGAAACGGCCCAAATGGGTTATTTTTGGGTTCAAATTGATGTGGTATAGCCCGCGATTTTAAGGGTGGCCTCGGGGTCCGGGTTCGTTGTGGGCCTAAAATCAATCGGGGTGTGACAGGGAAGTTGGGGATCATCTCATTATGGTTAGTTTAATTTATGGTGGCCATTTGGGTGGACAAACGGCCAAAACCGCACAAACGGGGCACTTTCGGGCCAAATCGATGTGCTATAGCCCACGATTTTGGGGGTGGGCTTGCGGTCCGAGTGTGCTGTGGGCCAAAAATAGACCGAGGCATGCCAGGGTAGTTAGGGATCATTCCAATATGGTCCATTTAATTTTTTGTGGCCATTTGGGTGGACAAATGGGTGAAACGGCACGAAGGGGGCATTTCGAGCTAAATCGGTGTGCTATAGCCCACGGTTTTAGGGGTGGGCCCAGGTTTCGGATGTAATGTGGGCCAAAAATCTACCGAGGCATGCCAGGGAGATTGGGGATCATCCGAGTATGGTCCGTTTGATTTTTTGTGGCCATTTGGGTGGACAAACGGCCAAAACGACACAAACGGGGCACTTTCGGGCAAAATCGGTGTGCTATAGCCCACGATTTTGGGGGTGGGCTCGCGGTCCAAGTGTGCTATGGGCCAAAAATAGACTGGGGCATGCCAGGGTAGTTAGGGATCATTCCAGTTTGGTCTATTTAATTTTTTGTGGCCATTTGGGTGGACAAACGGGTGAAACGGCACGAACGGGGCATTTTGGGCTAAATCGGTGTGCTATAGCCCACGGTTTTAGGGGTGGGCCCAGGTTTCGAATGTAATATGGGCCAAAAATCTATCGAGGCGTGCTAGGGAGGTTGGGGATCATCGGAGTATGGTCCGTTTAATTTTTCGTGGCCATTTGGCTGGACAAATGGGCGAAACGGCGTGAATGGGGCATTTTTGGGCCAAATCGGTGTGCAGTAGCCCATGGTTTTGGGGGTGGGCTGGGGTCTGGACATGCAGTGTGTAAAAATTTGACCAGGGCATGCTAGGGAGTTTGGGGATCATCTCAGTGTGGTCCATTTAATTTTTCATTGCCATTTGGGTGGACAAATGGGCGAAACGGCGTGAATGGGGCATTTTTGGGCCAAATCGGTGTGCTATAGCCAACGGTTTTGGGGGGCGGCCTTGGGGTTCGGGCGTGTTGTAGGCCAAAAATCAATCGAAGTATGCCAGGGTGGTTGGGGATCAGCGCAGTGTTGTCCGTTTAATTTTTGTGGCCATTTATGTGGACAAACGGGGGAAACGGCGCGGCAGGACATTTTTAGGCCAAATCGATGTGCAACAGCCCACGGTTTCGAGGGTGGTCCTGGGGTCCGGGCTTGCTGTGGGCCAAAAATTGATAGGGGTATGTCAGGGAGGTTGGGGATCATCCAGGTATGGTCCGTTTAATTTTTCATGGCCATTTGGGTGGGAAAACGAGCAAAATGGTTCGAACGAGACATTTTTGGGCCAAATCGGTGTGCTATAGCCCATAATTTTAGGGGTGGGCTCGAGGTCTGATCTTGCTGTAGGACAAAAATCGATCGGGGCGTGGCAGAGAGGTTGGGGATTATCCCAGTATTGTCTTTTTAATTTTTCGTGGCCATTTGGGGGGACAAACGGGCGAAACGGTGCAAAAAAAGCATTTTCGGGCCAAATCGGTGTGCTATAGCCCACGTTTTTGGGGGTGGACCCAGCGTCCAGGTGTGCTGTGGGTCAAAAATCGATCGAGGCATGCCAGGGAGGTTGAGAATCATCTCAGTGTGGTGCATTTAATTTTTCATGGCTATTTGGGTGGATAAACGGGCGAAACGGTACGAACGGGGCATTTTTGGGCCCAATCGGTGTGTTATAGCCCAAGGATTCGAGGGTGGGCTTGGGGTCCGGGCGCGCTGTGGGAAAAAAATCGACTGAGGTATTCCAGGGAGGTTGGGGATAGTCCCAGTATTCTCTATTTAATATTTCGTGGCCATTTGGGTGGATAAGCGAGCGAAACGGCACGAACGGGGCATTTTCAAGCCAAATCGGTGTGCTATAGCCCACGATTTTGGGGGTGGCCCAGGGTTCGAGCGTCCTATGGGAAAAAAATCAATCGAGGCGTGCCAGGGAGGTTGAGCATCGTCCCAGTATAGTCTGTTTAATTTTTTGTGACCATTTGGGTGGATAAATGGGCAAAACGGTGCGAATGAGGCTTTTTCTGAAAAATTTGTGTGTTATAGCCCACAGTTTTAGTGGTGGGCTTGGGATTCGTGCGTACTGTGAGCCAAAAATCAATCGGGGCATGACAGGGAGGTTGGGGATCATCCCAGAAATGCCCCATCCATGCCATTTCACCCGTTTGTCCACCCAAATGGCCACGAAAAATTGAACGAACCATACTGGAATGGACCATCTCCAAAATCGTGGGCTATAGCACACCGATTTGGTCCGAAAATTCTCCGTTCATGCCTTTTCGCTTGTTTGTACATCCAAATGGCCATGAAAAATTAAACGGACTACTCCTGGATGATCCCCAACATCCCTAGCACGCCTCGATCGATTTTCGGCCCACAACATACCCAGACCACGAGCCCACCGCAAAAACCATGGGCTATAGCACACCGATTTAGCCTGAAAATGCCCTGTTTGTGCCGTTTCGCAGGTTTGTCCACACAAATAGCCGCGAAAAATTAAATGAACCACACTGGGATGATCTCCAACCTACCTGGCATACCCCGGTCGATCTTTGACCCGCTGCACGCTCGAAACCTGGGCCCACCCCCAAAACCGTGGCCTATAGTACATAGATTTGGCCTGAAAATGCCTCGTTCGTGCCATTTCGCTCGTTTATCCACCCAAATGGCAACGAAAAATTAAATAGACCAAACTGGGATGATCTCCAACCTCTCTAGCATGCCCCGGTCGATTTTCGACCTACAACACACCTGGACCCCGGGTCCACCCCCTAAACCGTTGGCTATAGCACATCTATTTATCTCGAAAATGCCCTGTTCGTGTTGTTTCTCCCGTTTGTCCACCCAAATGGCTATGAAAAATTAAATGGACCACACTGGGATGATCCTCAACCTCCCTGACACACTCTGATCGATTTTCGACCCACTGCACGCCCGAAACCCAAGCCAACCCCCGAAACCGTGGGCTATAGCACATTGATTTGGTTCGAAAACACCCCGTTCGCACCATTTCACCTGTTTGTCCACCCAAATTGCCATGAAAAATTAAAAGGACCACACTGGGACGATCCCCAACTTTCTTGGCAAGCCCCGACCGATTTTTATCCCACAGCACGCCCGGACCCCAGGTCCACCCTCGAAACCGTGGGCTATAGCACACTGATTTGGCCCAAAAATTTGGCGTTCGCACTGTTTCGCCCATTTGTCCACCCAAATGGCCACGCAAAATTAATCGAGCCACATTGGGACGATCTCCAACATCTCAGGCATGCACAGGTCGATTTTCGGCCCACAACACGCCCTGGTCAATTTTCGTCTCATAGCATGCTCGTACCACGAACCCACCCCCAAAATTGTCGGCTATGGCTCACCTATTTTGCTCGATAAGGCCCCGTTCGCGCCGTTTCGCCCGTTTGTCCACACAAATGGCCACAAGAAATTAAATGGACCACATTGGAATGATCCCCAATCTTTCTGGCATGCCTCGATCATTTTTTGGCCCACAACACGCCTGGACCACGGGCCCACCCCCAAAACCGTGGGCTATAGCACACCGATTAATCCCAAAAATGCCCCGTTTATGCTTTTTTTCCCGTTTATCCACCCAAATGGCCACAAAAAATTAAACGGACCATACAGGGACGATCCCCAACCTCCCTTGCATGCCCCGATCAATTTTAATCCCATAGCACGTGTGGACCCCGGGCCTAACCCCGAAACCGTGGGTTATAGCACACCGATTTGCCCTAAAAATGCTCCATTTGCGCCATTTCGGCCGTTAGTCCACCCTAATGGCCACAAAAATTAAACGGACTCTACTGGAATGATCCCAAACCTCTTTGGCACGCCCTGGTCAATTTTTGGACCACAACACGCCTGGACCCAGGGCCTACCCCCGAAATCGTGGGGTATAGCATATCGATTTGTCCCAAAAATACTTCATTCAAGCTGTTTTGCCCATTTGTCCACCCAAATAGCTCCAAAAAATTTAATAGATCACACTGGGATGATACCAAACCTCCCTGGGGTATAGCATATCGATTTGGCCCAAAAATGCCCTGTTCGCTCCATTTCGCCCATTTATCCATCCAAATAGCCACGAAAAATTAAACGGACCACACTGGGATGATCCCCAACCTCCCTGGCAGGTCCCAGTTGATTTTTGACCCACAGTACACTCGGACCCCGAGCCTACCCCTAAAATCGTGGGCTACAGCACACCGATTTCGTCTAAAAACTGCCCAATTCGCATCGTGTCGCCCGTTTGTCAACCCAAATAGCCACAAAGTAAACGAACCACAATGGAATGATCCCCAATCTCCCTGGCATGCCTCGTTCAATTTTCGGACCATAGCACGCCCGGACCTCAAGCCCACCCCCAAAACTGTGGGCTATAGCACACCGATTTGGCCCAAAAATGCCCCATTAAACTCTTTTTGCCCATTTGTCCGACCAAACGGCCATGAAAAATTAAAAGAACCCCGTACGCACCCCCAAAACCATGGGCTATAGCATACCAATTTGGCCCAAAAATTCTCTATTTGCGCCGTTTCGCCCGTTTGTCCACCCATATTACCACAAAAAATTAAACGGACCTCACTGGGATGATCCCCAACCTCCCTAGCACACCCCGATCAATTTTCTACCCACAGCATGCCCGAACCCAGGCCCACCCCAATACTGTGGGTTATAGCACACTGATTTAGCCCAAAAATGCCCCGTTTGTGCTGTTTTGCCAGTTTGTCTACCCAAATGGCAACGAAAAATTAAACGGACCACACTGAGATTATTCTTAACCTCCCTGACATGACCGATTCAATTTTTGACCCACTGCACACTCAAAATTGGGGCCCACCTAAAAAACAATGGGTATTGCACACCGATTTAGCTCGAAAATGCCCCATTCGCGCCGTTTCGCCTGTTTGTCCACCCAAATGGCCACAAAAAATTAAATGGACCACACCGAGATAATTCCCAACCTCCCTGGCATGCCTCTGTCAATTTTTGGCCCAGAGCATGCCCAGACCCCGAACCCACCCCCAAAACCGTAGGCTATAGCATACTGATTTGGTCCGAACATTCCCCATTCGTGTAGTTTTGCTCGCTTGTTCTCCCAAATGGCCATGAAAAATTAAACGGACTACACACCGATGATCCGCTACCTCCCTTTCATGCCCCGGTCAATTATTGGCCCACAGCACGCTCAAACCCCTAGCCCACCCCCGAAATCGTAGGCTATAGCACACCGATTTGGCTTGAAAATGCCCCGTTCACGCCGTTTCATCCATTTATCCACCCAAATGGCCACTAAAAATTGAACGGACCACACTGGGATGGTCCCCAACCTCCCTAGTATGTACCGGCCAATTTTTGGCCCACAACATCCCCGGACCTCAGGCTCACCCCCAAAACCCTCGGCTATAGCACACCGATTTGGCCCGAAAATGCCTTGCTCCTGCCATTTCTCCTTTTTGTCCATCCAAATAGCCACAAAAAATTAAACGGCCCATACTGGGATGATTGCCAACCTCCCTAGCACCTCCCGGTTGATTTTAGGCCTGCAGCACGCCCGGACCCAGAGCCCACCTCTAAAATCGTGGGCAATAGCACATCGATTTTGCTCGAAAATGCCCCATTCATGCCATTTTTCCCATTTGTCCACCCAAATGGCCACAAAAAATTAAACGTACCACACTAGGATGATCCCCAACCTCCGTGGCATGCCTCGGTTGACTTTTGGCCCATAGAACGCCTGGACCTCGGGCCCACCCCTAAAATCGTGGGCTATAGCACACTGACTTGGCCCGAAAAATCCCCGTTCATGCCTTTTTTCTCATTTGCCATCCAAATGACCACAAAAAATTAAACGGACTACTCCTGGATGATCCCAAACCTCCCTAGCACGCCTCGATTGATTTTTGGCCTACAACATGCCCAGACCACGGGCCCACCCCCAAAACCGTGGGCTATAGCACACCGATTTAGCATGAAAATGCCTTGTTTGTGCCGTTACGCCCGTTTGTCCACACAAATAGCCACAAAAAATTAAATGAACCACACTGGGATGATCTCAAACCTCCCTGGCATTCCTCGGTTGATTTTTGACCCACTGCATGCCTGGAATCGGGGCCCACCCTTGAAATCGTGGGCTATAGTACACAGATTTGGCCTGAAAATGCCCCATTTGTGCCATTTCGCTCGTTTATCCACCCAAATGGCCACGAAAAATTAAATGGACCAAACTGGGACGATCCCCAACCACTCTAGCACGACCCTAGTCGATTTTTGACCTACAGCACATCTGGACCTCGGGTCCACCCCCTAAACCATTGGCTATAGCACACCTATTTATCTCGAAAATGCCCTGTTTGTGCTTTTTCTCTCATTTGTCCACCCAAATGGCCATGAAAAATTAAATGGACCATACTGGGATGATCCTCAACCTCCCTGACACGCCCCGATTGATTTTCAATCCACTGCACACCCGGGGCCCACCCCCGAAACCGTGCGCTATAGCACATTGATTTGGTTCGAAAATACCCCGTCCATGCCGTTTCACCAGTTTGTCCACCCAAATGGCCATGAAAAATTAAAAGGACCACACTTGGACGATCCCCAACTTACTTGGCAAGCCCCGATCGATTTTTGTCCCACAGCACGCCCGAACCCTGGGTCCACCCCCAAAACCATGGGCTATAGCACACCAATTTGGCCCGAAAATGCAGTGTTCGTGCCGTTTTGCCCATTTGTCCACCCAAATGGCCACGAAAAATTAATCGAGCCACATTGGGACGATCTCCAACCTCTCTGGCATGCCCAAATCGATTTTTAGCCCACAGCATGCCCTGTTCGATTTTCATGTCATAGCACGCTCGGACCACGAACCCACCCCCAAAATTGTGGGCTATGGCTCACTGATTTGGCCCGATAATGTCCCGTTCGCGCCGTTTCACCCATTTGTCCACACAAATGGCCACAAAAAATTAAATGGACCACATTGGAATGATCCCCAATCTTCTTGGCACGCCCCGATCATTTTTTGGCCCACAGCACGCCTGGAACCTGGGCCCACCCCCAAAACCGTGGAATATAGCACACCGATTAATCCTAAAAATGCCCCATTTACATCATTTCGCCCGTTTATCCGCCCAAATGGGCACGAAAAATTAAATGGACCATACAGGGATGATCCCCAACCTCCCTTGGATGCCCCGATCGATTTTAATCCTACAGCACGCGTGAAACCCAGGCCTAACCCTGAAACCATGGGCTATAGCACACCGATTTGCCCCAAAAATGCCCCATTTGCGCCATTTTGGACGTTAGTCCACCCTAATGGCCACAAAAATTAAACGGACTCTATTGGAATGATCCCCAACCTCTTTGGCACGCCCTGGTCAATTTTTGGGCCACAACACGCCTAGACCCAGGGCCCACCCCTAAAATTGTGGGGTATAGCATATCGATTTGTCCCAAAAATGCTTCATTCATGCTGTTCCACCCGTTTGTTCACCCAAATGGCTCCGAAAAATTAAATGGACCACAGTGGGATGATGCCAAACCTCCCTGGCACGCCGCAGCCAATATTCAGCCTACAGCGCACCCGGACCCCGAGCCCACCCCCGAAACCATGGGCTATAGCACACCAATTTGGATCAAAAATGCCCTGTTCGTGCCATTTCACCCATTTATCCACCCAAATGGCCACGAAAAATTAAACGGACCACACTGGAACAATCCCCAACCTCCCTGGCGCGCCTCGATCGATTCTCTACCCACAGCACGCCCGAAACCCAGGCCCACCCCGATACCGTGGGCTATAGCACACTGATTTAGCCCAAAAATACCCCGTTTGTGCCGTTTCGCCAGTTTGTCTACGCAAATGGCAACGAAAAATTAAACGGACCATACTGAGATGATTCTCAACCTCCCTGGCACGACCCATTCAATTTTTGGCCCACTGCACGCTCAAAACCCGGACTCACCTCAAAAACAATGGGTATTGCACACCGATTTAGCTCGAAAATGCCCCATTCGGGCCGTTTCACCCGTTTATCCGCCCAAAGGACCACGAAAAATTAAACAGACCATACAGGGACAATCCCCAACCTCCCTTGCATGCCCCGATCGATTTTAATCCCACATCATGCGTGGACCATGGGCCTAACCCCAAAACCGTGGGCTATAGCACACCGATTTGCCCCAAAAATGCCCCATTTGTGCCATTTCGGCCGTTAGTCCACCCTAATGGCCACAAATATTAAAAGGACTCTACTGGAATGATCCCCAACCTCTTTGGCACACCCTGGTCAATTTTTGAGCCACAACATGCCTGGACTCAGGGCCCACCCCCGAAATCGTAGGGTATAGCATATCAATTTGTCCCAAAAATGCTTTAATCAAGCTGTTTCGCCCGTTTGTCCACCCAAATGGCTTTGAAAAATTAAATGGACCACACTGGGATGATCCCAAACCTCCCTAGCACACCTCAGTCAATTTTCGGCCCATAGCGCACCCGAACCCTGAGCCCAGCCCCGAAACCATGGGCTATAGCACACCAATTTGGCTAAAAAATGCCCTATTTGCGCTATTTCATTCATTTATCCACCCAAATGGCCACGAAAAATTAAACGGACCACACTGGGACGATCCCCAACCTCCCTGGCATGGCCCGATTAATTTTTGACCCACAACACGCCCGTACCCCGGGCCTACCCCTAAAATCGTGGGCCACAGAACACCGATTTGGTCCAAAAATGCCCCATTCGCATCGTGTCGCCTGTTTGTCCACCGAAATAGCCACGAAAAATTAAACGGACCATAATGGGATTATCCCCAACCTCCTTGGCACGCCTCGGTCAATTTTAGGACCACAGCACGCCCGGACCTCAAGCCCACCCCCGAAACTGTGGGCTATAGCACACCGATTTGGACCAAAAATGCCCCTTCAACTCGTTTTACCTGTTTGTCCGACCAAATGGCCATGAAAAATTAAACGAACCCCCGATGCACCCCCGAAACCATGGGCTATAGCACACCAATTTGGCCCAAAAATTTCTTGTTCGCACCGTTTCGCCCGTTTGTCCACCCATATGGCCACAGAAAATTAAACAGACCTCACTGGACGATCCCCAACCTTCCTGGCACACCCCAATCAATTTTCTACCCTCATCACGCGCGGAACTCAGGTCCTCCCCCTAAATCGTGGGCTATAGCACAATGAATTGGCCCGAAAATGCTCTGTTCGCACTGTTTCGCCCATTTGTCCACCTAATGGCCATGAAAAATTAAACGGACCACACTAGAACGATCCCCAACCTCCCTGGCATGCCCCAGTCAATTTTAGGCCCACAACACCCTCGTACCATGGGACCACCCCTAAAACTGCGAACATAACACACCGATTTGGCTCGAAAATGCCCTGTTCGTGCTGTTTTGCCCATTTGTCCACACAAATGGCCATAAAAAATTAAACGGACAACACTGGGATGATCCCAACCTCCTTGGCATGCCCCGATTGATTTTCGGCCCACAGAATGCCCGAACCTTGGGCCCACCCCAATACCGTGGGCTATGAACACCGATTTTGCCCAAAAATGCCCCGTTCGTTCCGTTTTGCCAGTTTGTCCACCCAAATGGAGCCGAAAAATTAAACGGACCATACTTAGATGATCCTTAACCTCCCTGGAATGCCCCGGTCAATTTTTGGCCCACTGCATGCCCGGACCCCGAGTCCACCCCTGAAACAGTGGATATATCACACCGATTTGGCTTTAAAACTCCCCGTTTGCACCGTTTTGCCTATTTCTCCACCCCAATGGCCACGAAAAATTAAACGGACCATACTGGGATGATCCCCAACCTCCCTGGCACAGCTCGATCGATTTTCGGCCCACAAAACGCCTGACCCCTAGGCCCACCCCTAAAATTGTGAGTTATACCACACCGATTTGGCCCGAAAATGCCTCGTTCACGCCATTACACCCGTTTATCCACCCAAATGGGCACAAAAAATTAAACGGACCAAATTGGGATGATCCCCAACCTCCCTGGCTGGCCTGAAATAAATTTTAGGCCACAGCACGCCCGAACCCCAGGCCAATTCCCAAAACTATGGGATATAGCACGCCGATTTGGCCCAAAAATGCCCCATTCGTTCCGTTTCGCCTATTTATCCACCCAAATGGCCACGAAAAATTAAACGGACCACAATACGATGATCCCCAACCTCCCTAGCATGACATCAATTTTTGACCCACAACATTCCTGGACACTAGGCCCACCACCAAAACTGTGGGCTATAGCCTATCAATTTAGCCCGAAAATGCTCATTCGCGCCAGTACGCCCGTTTGTCCACCCAAATGGGTACGAAAAATAAACAGACCAGACTGGGACAATCCCAAACCTCCCTGGAATGCCCCGATCAATTTTTAGCCCACTGCATGCTCGGACCCAGGCTCACCACCAAAGCTGTGGGCTATAGCGCACCGATTTGGTCCGAAAAGTCCCCGTTCACGCCGTTTTGCCTTATTGTCTACCCCAATGGACACGAAAAATTAAACGGACCAAATTGGGATGATCCCCAACCTCCCAAGCACGCCCCGGTCGATTATCAGCACACAACATGCTTGGACCCCGAGCCCACCCCTGAAACCGTGGGCTATAAGACATCGATTTGGCCCGAAAATGCCCCATTCGCACTGTTTCGCTCGTTTGTCCACCCATATGGCCACTAAAAATTAAAAGGACCATACTGGGATGATCCCCAACCTCCCTTGCATGCCTCGATTAATTTTCTACCCATAACACTCTAGGACCCTGGGCCCATCCCCAAAATAGTGGGCTATAGCACAACGATTTGTTCTGAAAATGCCTCGTTCGCACTGTTTCACCCGTTTGTCCACCCAAATGGCCACGAAAAATTAAATGAACCACATTGGGACGATCCCCAACCACCCTGGCATGCCTTGGTCGATTATCGGCCCACAGCATGCCCGGACCCAAGGCCTACCCCCAAAACTGTGGGCTATAGCACACCGATTTGGCCCAAAAATGCCCCGTTCGCACCGTTTTGCCCGTTTGTCCGACCAAATAGCCACTACAAATTAAAAGGACCACACTGGGATGATACCCAACCTCCCTGGCATGCCCTGGTCATTGTTTAGCCCACAACACGCCTGGACCCCAGGCCGATCCCTGAAACCGTGGGCTATAACACATCAATTTGGCTTGAAAATTCCCCGTTCGCGTCGTTCCACCCGTTTGTCCACCCATATGGCCACAGAAAATTAAACGAACCATACTGGGATGATCCCCTACCTCCCTGACACACCTTAATCAATTTTTTACCTACAGCATGCCCGGACCCCGAGCCCACCCCCAAAATCATGGGCTATAGCACAACGATTTAGCCCGAAAATTCCCCGTTTGCACCGTTTCTCCCATTTCTCCACCTAAATGGCCATGAAAAATTAAACAGAACACACTAGGACGATCCCCAACCTCTTTGGCATGCCCCTGTCGATTTTTGGCCCAAAACACCTCGGGACCTCGGGACCACCCTTTAAATCGTGAGCATAGCACACCGATATGGCCCGACAATACCCTGTTCGCGCTGTTTTGCCCATTTGTCCACACAAATGGCCACAAAAAATTAAACAGACCATACTTGGACGATCCCCAACCTCCTTGGCATGCCCCTGTTGATTTTTGGCCCACAACATGCTCGAACCTCGGGCCCACCCCGATACCATGGGCTATTGAACACCAATTCAGCCCAAAAATATACAGTTCGCACCGTTTTGCCAGTTTGTCCACCCAAATGGCGACAAAAAATTAAACAGACCATACTTAGATGATCCTCAACCTCCCTGGCATGACCCGATCAATTTTCATCCCACTGATGCCCTTACCCTAAGCCCACCCCTAAAATAGTGGATATAGCACACTGATTTGGCTTAAAAACTCCCCGTTCGTACTGTTTCGCCTGTTTGTCCACCCTAATGGCCACAAAAAATTAAACGGACCATACTGGGATGATCCCCAACCTCCCTGGCATGCCCTAACCAATTTTTGACCTACAGCACACCCGGACCCCAGGCCCACCCCTAAAATCGTAAGCTATCGATTTGGCCGGAAAAAGCCCCATTCGCGCCATCACGCCCGTTTATCCACCCAAATGGGCACAAAAAATAAAATGGACCACACTGGAACAATGCCCAACCTCCCTAGCTTGCCCGAATCAAATTTTAGCCCACAGCACGCTCGAACCCTAGTCCCACCCCCAAAAATGTGGGCTATAGCACACCGATTTAGCCCGAAAATGCCCCATTCACGTCATTTCACCTATTTGTCCACCCAAATGGCCACAAAAATTTTAACGGACTACACTGGGATGATACCCAACCTCCCTGGCATGCCTCAGCTAATTTTCGGCCGATAGTACACTCGGACCCTAGGCCCACTCCCAAAACCGTGGGCTATAGCACACTGATTTGGCCTAAAAATGCCTCGTTCGCGCCGTTTCGCTCGTTTATCCACCCAAATGGCCATGAAAAATTAAACGTACCACACTGGGATGATCCCCAACCTCCCTGGCATGCCCCAGTCAATTTCGACCCACAGTATGCCCGAAAATGGGCACGTCCGTGTGTCCACCCAAATGGGCACGAAAAAATAAACGGACCACTCTATGATGATCCCAAACCTCCATGGAACGCCCCGATCTATTTTTAGCCCACTACACGCTCGGACCCCGGGCCCACCCCTAAAACCATGGGCTATAGCACTCCGATTTGGCCCAAAAAGGCCCCATTCGCATTGTTTTGCCTGTTTGTCAACCCCAATGGCCATGAAAAATTAAACAGACCACACTGGGATGATCCCCAACCTCCCTGGCATGCCTCGATTGATTTTTTGCACACAGCACGCTTGGAACCCGAGCCCACCCCCAAAACCGTGGGCTATAACACATTGACTTGATCCGAAAATACCCCGTTCGCGCCGTTTTGCTCGTTTGTCTACCCATATGGCCACTAAAAATTAGATGGACCATACTGAAACTATCCTCAACCTCCCTGGTATGCCCCGATCAATTTTCTACCCACAGCTCTCTCGGACCCCGGGCCCACCCTCAAAACCTTGGCATCGTTTCACCCGTTTGTCCACCCAAATGGCCACAAAAAATTAAACGGCCCACAGCGGGAAGATCCCCAACCACCCTGGCATGCCTCGATAGATTTTTGGCCCACAGCATGCCCAGAACCAAGGCCCACCCCCAAAATCGTGAGCTATAGCACACCGATTTGGCCTGAAAATGCTCCGTTCACGCCGTTTTGCCCTTTTGTCCACCCAAATGGCCACGAAAAATTACACAAACCACACTAGGAGTATGCCCAACCTCCACGGCACGCCCCAGTCGACTTTTGGCCCATAGCAGGCTCGGACCCCGAGCTCACCCCTAAAATTGTGGGCCACAGTACACCGATTGGCCCGAAAAAGCCCCGTTCGCGCCCTTTCGCCCGTTTATCCAGCTAAATGGCCACTAAAAATAAAACGAACCATACTGGGACAATCCACAATAATTTTAACCCACAACACGCCCGGACCCTAGGACCACTCCCGAAACCGTGTGCTGTAGCACATCGATTTGGCCCGAAAATTCCCTGTTCACACCGTTTTGCCCGTTTGTCCACACAAATAGCCATGAAAAATTAAACGAACCATACTGGGATGCTCCCCAACCTCCTTGGGATGCCCCTATTGATTTTTAGACCACATCATGCCTGAACCCCAGGCCCACCCCAATACCGTGGGCTATAGCACACCGATTTGGCCAAAAAATGCCTTTCGCACGCATTTTGCCAGTTTGTCCACCCAAATGGCAATAAAAAATAAAACGAACCACACTGAGAGATCCTCAACTTCCCTAGTATGATTCGATCAACTTTCGGCCCACAGCACGTCCAGACCACAGGCCCACCCCCAAAATCGTGGGCTATAGCACACCGATTTGACCCAAAAATGTCCCATTCACGCCGTTTCGCCCGTTTGTCCACCCAAATGGCAATGAAAAATTAAATGGACCACACTGAGATGATCCCCAAATTCCCTAGTATGCCCCGATCGATTGTTTACATGCTGTATGTTCAGACCCCAGCCCACCCCCAAAATCATGGGCTACAGCACACCGATTTGGCCCGAAAATGCCTCATTCATGCCGTTTTGCCCGTTTGTCCAACCAAATGGCCACAAAAAATTAAACGGACCATACTCGGATGATCCCCAACCTCCCTGGCACGCCTCGATAGATTTTTGGCCCACATTACATCCGGAACATGGGCCCACCCCTAAAACCGTGTGCTATATAGCACACCGATTTAGCCCGAAATGCCCGGTTCGTGCCGTTTCACCCGTTTGTCCACCAAAATAGCCATAAAAAAATTAAATGGACCATACTGGAATGATCCCTAACTACCCTGGTATGCCCAGGTTTATTTTTGGCCCACAGCACACTCGAACCGTGGGCCCACCCCTAAAATTGTGGGCTATAGCACATCGATTTGGCCCGAAAGCGCCCCGTTTGTGCCATTTTGGCCGTTTGTCAACCCAAATAGCCACGATAAATTAAACGGGCCACACTGAGATGATCACCAACTTCCCTGTCACACCCCGATCGATTTCAGGCCCACAACAAACCCGAATCCTGAGGCCACCCTTAAAACCGCGGGCTATACCACACCAATTTGGGGGAAAATGCCCCATTCGGGCTATTTCGCCCGTTTGTCCACCCAAATGGCCACAAAAAATTAAACGGACCACAATGGGATGATCCCCAACCTCCCTGGCATGCCCTGATCGATTTTTGGCCCACAGCACGCCCGGACCCCATACCTATCCCCAGAACCGTGGGTTATAGCACACTAATTTGGACCAAAAATTCCTCATTCGTACCGTTTCGCCCGTTTGTCCACCCAAATGGCCACGAAAAATTAAAAAGACCATGCTAGGATGATCTCCAACCTACCGGGCATGCCCCGGTCGATTTTTGGCCGACAACACGCCCGAAACCTGGGCCCACCCCCAAAACCGTGGGCTATAGCACACTGATTTGGCCTGAAAATGCCCTATTCGCCCCGTTAATTATACCACACTAGGACAATCCCCAACCTCCCAGGCACGCCCCGATCGATTTTTGGCCCAAAGCATACCTGGATCCCGGCCCCATGCCCAAAATCATGGTATATAGTACATCGATTTAGCCAAAAAATGCCCCATTTCTGCCGTTCCACCCATTTATCCACCCAAATGGCCACAAAAAATAAACGGACCACACTGGGACGATCCCCAACCTCCCAATCATGCCCTAATCAATTTTTGGCCCACAGCACGCCCAGACCCTGAGCCCACCCTCAAAACTTTGGGCTAAAGCATACCGATTTGGTGCAAAAATACCCCGTTCGCGCTGTTTCGCCAGTTTATCCTCCAAAATGGCCACAAAAAGTTAAACAGACTATATTTTTTTAACAGTCAAAATATCTTTTCCAAAATAAAACCTCTAATATTCACTCCATTCCATATTCGTCGTTCATCATTTTACTTACAAAGATACTTTCAAATTTATTTTATAATATTTTCTTAAATGAATTAAGGGTATTTACTCGTATTCAGGATAAAATTCATACGACTATTCTATTACTCCTGTAATTAAAAAAAATACACAAGTAAAACTCTAGAACGGTGACTATTTGTTCAAAGAAGTGATAGGAAAGCATGAAACTATCAATATGGCATCCTTTTTTGAATGAATTTTTTGATAGTTTTTTAAGATTCCGTTAGCAGGAAAAATTCCACCTTTTGTAACAGTGTTAACAAATGCAAAAAACACAAAAAAAATTCTAAGGTCTGCTGAGGCTTTAAGCGCAATATGAGAATAAAGAATGGCTTTAATGAAAAAAGGCGCAAAGAAAGAAAAAATACAAATATATATACATATGCTTAGTCCAAGATTAATAATCATCCGCATGAATGACATATATGAACAAAGAAATTGAAACAAAAAAATTACGATAAAGTAAAATATCAATTGTTTAGCGGCGCCTCTTCAGAAGAGCTCATTGGGCAGGGGGAAGTATGCCTTAGAACATCGATGATGACGTTGAATCACACGATGAACTCGAGCTTATGGATGATTTTATGCATTTCTTTACCTTAACTTCAACCCATTTGTCGTCTATCCAATCTCTTGAAATCCTCACGTTCTTCCTTTCAATCTCCAATGTTCTGTTCTCCCCTATTATAAAAGAAAAAGAACACTCCGGGACATCAGGCCAAGGCCAACATCAAAAAAGAAAAATGAAAGAAAGTCCGGTGCACTAAAACTCTGGTTATGCATGGGGTCTGAGGAAGGCCGGACCACAAGGGTCTACTCTACGCAGCCTTATTCAAGACTTGAACTCGACAACTTCCTTATCACATGGCAGCAACATTATCGGTTGCTACAAGGCTCCCATTTCCACGACCAACATAGATTGTTCAAAATTCCGGACAACAAATTAACTAGAAACTAGGCCCTGCTGTCTAAAACTTTTTCACTGTCGTGTTAGAAATCCAATTCATGAAAACGCGGTCCATTGGTTGTTGAGTTTGTCCTCATCAGAAGTTGCTATGCATCAACAGATAATCAAGAATCCTCCTTTTATTGCTTGTTTTTTTATCTCTATTTTAGTTTTTTTGGGTGATATTTGGAGCTGTTATTTCTTACCAGGGAAGTAAATGTGAAGATGACCGCTTCCAAAGACATCATATTCCACAACGAAACCTTCCCACCACCCGTCTGACCACCAAGCATCAACTGCAGCTCCTACTTCAATAGAACAGTCAGAAGAATCCTCCAGAGGCCTGGGCCGAACTGTGAGGCGTCCTGTGCATCTCGTGCCCAATTTATCAGGATTTGCAACTCTGTAGGAAGGAATCCATTCCTGTAAATCAAGCAAAGTTGATGAAGAAACAGGATAAAGGGAGAACGAACAAATCAATATACTTAAGTTATAGTCGCAGTGGTTAAGGTACCTCGAGCTTTTCAGGACCATCACAATCCAGGATGTCATCATATTGAACTTTCAAACATTTTTCTGATACTCGTAAGATCTTACACCTGAACCAGCAGCCTCTCATGCCACTATCCTGACAAAGAACCTCTATGTTGTCACCAGCTTCAAAATACAGCTTATGTTGAGACTCGACAAGCTGAATTGCAGCCGGTCCACTGCTCGGAAACTTTACTTTTAACTTC